>NC_056741.1:1433341536-1433579036 GCF_019279795.1 Protopterus annectens
TTTGAGAGCTTGTCATATAGCCAATGTAGTAAAATTAACAAGATGTTTACTGCCAATCACATTGGAAAACAGATGACCTGGGGAAACAACTGACCAGCTAGGAAGAGGGGATGATTTATGGGCACTGCTATTGGAATATCCGAGCACAGAGACCCAGTTGTCCATTATGAAGGAAATGAGAAGAATAGGCAAGGATTTATTCCAGGAAGAGGGCCTAGCGCATTGGCAGGAGGAAATACTACTTGTAGGTGGAATGAAAAAAAAGAGAAGGATGAGTGCTCACTGCTATGGATGTGGAAAAGAAGGGAGGTTGAGTTTAGATACTTTTGTGCATGTCCTCAAAGGTATTTGAAGCCCTGCTGTGTGAAATTGAGTGGGGATATCAGGGATTGATAGTAATCCAACAGAGAATGAATAGAAAATGGAGATGAGACACTGATACCCTGAAAATTTTAGATGCAATTAACCAAAGAAAAATGGAGTTACAGGATGTTAAAGGGCTTTGCAGCTAAAGGATTAAAGCCATTGAAAGAAAAAAGAAAGGAGTATTACACAAAAGCTGAAGAAAGAAAGGGCAAGGAGTTTAAAGAAGAAATGCAAAGTGAGGAGTGGGGGGAGAAGTTATAAGGCTTCCTAGATATGCAACCAAAGCAAGGAAGCTGAAAATTTGCTTGGCAATGCCTCCATCATTAGTTTTGCACCCCAGCTAAACTGATTGTTCCCAACAGTAAAGACTAAATGTTGGTGATGTAACACAAGTAGCAGAGTGATACGGTTAGATATTTTCTGTGAACGCAAAGCATTATACCGTTTCAAAGAAGGAATGGAGAGGATGATGAAAGCCATAGTTAGAAAAGTGGTACAGTTAGCAAAGCAAATGTTTCTATTGGGAACAGATATTTGGTAGCAGCAATAATGCTTTTGGCACACAAAAAAAAAAAAATAATATTGTAAGCAATCCCAACCATTCTCCGTAACAGAAGTGGAAAAAATATTAACACGCTTGGGAAAGAGAGAGATGTAAATGGGGTAGTAGAGGACCAATAAGTGAGCCAGATGGAAATAGAAAATATGGTGGAGCAGTGAATAGTATGTGATAAGCAATAATGCAATTAAGGTAGAGGTGAGGAAAGAAAACAATCCTCGTAAGTATAGAGCTGAATTCCACAAAGCGGTGTTGTAGGGGTGGTCCAAAAAATAAGACTGAGACATTACCCACTAACTCATACTGACATGAGCATTGAATTAAGATCGTATACCCATACCCATCTGATGGGAAAATGACAGCAGTGTTAAGTGAAGACTGCGAATGCGAAAGCATTTCAACACTAGTAATTTGATGAAAACAATACACTTGCGAAAGCATTTCAACACTAGTAATTTGATGAAAACAATACACTTGTTTTTGTTAGAAACAAAAGGGATAGGCTAAAGGAAAGGATGATGTGTAAAAGAAAAAGGGCAATTCTAACAGTGGTAGATGTTGACTTTAAAATAGTCATAGGATCATAGGAGGTTACTAGGCTGTCGACCCGGAGGTCATTTCAAGCCTATTTCAATTCAATGTAATACAATAGATGCTGTATTCAATACCCATGATTGTATTTAGTTTGTTTGTGTCTTTCGGCTTTTCCCGGTTAGGGGTCGCCACAGCGGAACTTTGTTCCGCTAATGATTGGCAGTAGATTTTTACGTACTGGCTTGCCGGGCCTAACGCACAACCTTCAATGAAGGAACGCCCATTCACGCATGTCACTACACAGAAGACGCTCTAACTGAGAATCGAACGGGCAACGTCTAACTGTGAGGTGACAACGCTACCGCAGCACCACCACCGCAGTAACAGGGATTGTATTTGGTAATAGCATGAAAACAAGTGTAGTATTAACTCTTGAGCTGGGGATTGTATTTAGTAATAGCATGAAAACAAGTGTAGTATTAACTCTTGAGCTGGGGATGTGCCCTACATTCAAGTAAATTTTATGGTAATCAGAAGTGAAGTACTAAAGTACATGCCATCTGCAAGTAGAGTAGTGTACCATGCATGAGGAAAGCACATGAATTGGATGGTTACAAGTTTGTTAATAAAACTGTTTATAAAAACTGAAGTAAATAAAGACATAACAAAGTAACAGAATGATGGATATATAATGCCAGTGAGCTACCACATGTATGCATTGTAGCACTGAGCCCAGTCTTTCAAGTCATATAGGTACAAGGTCATGTTCTTCTTTGCCACTGCTTTAATAGTATTTTGGGTTATATGCCAAGTAACCCAGTACTGGTGAGCTTTTAAAAGTTCAGATCCCCACCCCATCCAGTCTTCCTGTGACAGCTGATTGAGCATATCCAGAGAGGGAAACCTTGAGCTTTCGCAGAAATTAGAGTTCAGTCTTCTTCTGCCATGCAAAAAAGAAAGTTCTGTGACACTTCACTGAATCTAGTGGGAAATTTCCTGGCTTACTGCTCAGATAATCTCCATTTGAGGACTCCTTTCTTTTTATTTTATTATTAGAATTGTCATTCCCTTTTTATCTTTGTTTAAAAAAAAATTCTGTCAGTGTTCACAGTAATTTGCTTTGGGAATTTCTACTTTTAGTAGTGTTGATTTGTCTTCT
The DNA here is from genome assembly GCF_019279795.1 of Protopterus annectens. Lineage (NCBI taxonomy): Eukaryota > Metazoa > Chordata > Ceratodontiformes > Protopteridae > Protopterus > Protopterus annectens. The sequence goes on from NC_056741.1 coordinate 1,433,344,155, forward strand.
ATCTCTGACAAATGCTTGTTTTTACTGTTTTTGAGGAACCTTTTCAGCACTTCTATCAGACGTATTGTGTGTGTCTGCTGTGAGAACTAAGGACTGTTTTGTGCAGTCAGAACTGCAGATTATTTGCACCTGTCTTTTACAGTTATTACTCTACTTTATTTTCATCTTTTGACAGGAAAATATTGCAGAACTTTGATTTTTTTAGCTTTTATGTACTATATATAGTTTCTGCTTTGTACATTTTTAACGTTGGATCACAATTTTACCACAAATGAAGGTATTTGAAATTACTGTGGAGATTTTATTCAGACTAAATATAGTTTAAAGTGCTACTTAAATGGCCTTGTCCTCTGTGATGGTGTATTGGTAAAGGATGGACTGCAAGAAGCTTTCTAGAAGCAGCAACCTGGTCCTCTCTTCATATATTCGCAAAACACTACAAACTGGATGGTCCATAGTGGACTCTCAAGGACCATTCTTCTGAGGCTCCTGGATCCTTGTCCTTACACCTCCCAGGTAGGTTAAGCTTTGACAGTGTACCCAGAATGCCTCTGTGGAAATGGGAATAATGAACATAGTACAGCTGTATAAGTCTGACTTAACTGTAACACTAGAATGTTAAGTTGTCAATCTCGCCTTCATTCTTGCTTGATGGGTTCGGAGCCGATCCTCGGCTCTGACTCGGCACTTGCTAAGCTCGAGAGTCACTTTTACCAGCTCGAGGCAGCCCCATATCCCATGATGCAAGGCGGTAAGTACCCAGATCTCGTTTGCCACTTCGCTGACGAGGTCCTCCTTTTGCCAGCTCCTGGTAAGTGTTTATATTTAAACTTCTAGTCGCCCCAATCAGAAAAAAATCTACTTTTCTGTAAAATTCTGTCATTTTTAGTTAATTGTAGGACCTTTTCTGACTAACTTTATTTTTCCTTCTTCATATTTTTAGTCAGGCTTTTCTTTCCCTCCCATTCCCCCCCCCCCGTCAGGGTGTGTGTGTGTGTGTGTGTGTGTGTGTGTGTGTGTGTGTGTGTGTGTGTGTGTGTGTGTGTGTGTGAGGTTTTTACTGCTTATTCCTTAACAGTAGTTGTCTGATTGGGACTGTGTGTGTACTGTTTGTGGATACAATAATGTCCAAAGAGCAGAGGGTCTCAGGCTTCAAGAAGTGTGACTCGTGCTGTCAGAAGATGTCTCTGACAGACGGTCACGCTTCTTGTTTATACTGCCTGGGACCTCTCCACCTGCAGGACTCCTGTGCAATTTGTCACTCTTTTAGCCAGAGAGTCCTGCAGGAAAGGAGAAATAAGCTTATTTTAAGGGGTCTACTTAAACCGGAGGGCTCCCCGGCCAAATCGGCTCCGGGAAAGCCTTCTAAGACTAAGGCCCAGGCTTCTGTGTCTAAGCCTTCGGCCTTGGCTCCGACTCCGTCTGAGTCGAGATCAGCTCCGGCTGGAGCTGATCCGACCTTGTCTAAGTCCTCGGTACCGATGGCTGTCGGTGCCGATACTGTCACTGTCACTTTGGTGTCAGCTCCGACTGGCTCCGACCACCATGTGGCTCAGGCTTCGGTGTCGGTTCCGACCGGCTCCGACACCATTGTTTCCTTGCCTGTATCGGCTCTGGCTGGAGCCGATAAATCTGGACCTACACTCAGAGCCGAAAAGTTATCGGCTCCGTCTGGTTCCGTGGGGTCTTCGGCTCCGATGGTTCCTTTGAGGAAGAGGTCCAGGTCTCCTTCTTTGGACCTGATACTGTCGGCTCCGGCCTCACCTCTTCTTTCGGAGCGGAGCCATCGGAGCCGATCATCGAGGTCTTCCAGGTTGTCACACCATGATTTAGAGAGGGTGGTAAGCAGATTATTAAAATCACAGGCATTAGCCCAAATGCTTCATAGTCCGTCTCAACAGACGACTATTAGTCCACACCCTCTTCAAATTCCTCCTTCGACTCTACCCCAGAGTTTGGAGCTGGAGTCTACAGGAATAGTTACTGCTATGGCTGAAGGCCAGATACCCCCCCCCTTCTGCACCTTCAGCATCTACTCTTATCTCCTCCTCGAGACCTTCCTTGGAGGGATTCGGTGGCCGGGCTTCCCTGGTCTGCTCCGAGGGGGTGAGTGGCATCGGACCCTTGTCCGACCCCGCTCTTCCCCTTGGAGCTTCGGCCTTGGTGAGCTCGGCTCCGACATCTTCCTCGGAGCCTTCCCTTTCGGTGGGCCCGGGAGTCCCAGTTTCTTCGGAACGGGTTCTCTCGGATCTCCCTGGGAGGGGAGCCTTCGAGGTGATGAGGAGTGTGCTGGCCCCTGGGCTCAGTCAGCAGTCTGTTCCTTTAGCTCCTCCCCTACGGTGCCTGTTGATATCTCTTCTCACTCTCTTGCGCCCGGACCGAGAGATACACCGCCTCAGGTTTCCCCACTGGGAGGAACCCCCTCTTCCGAGGATTCTCCTGATCCGTCAGCAGATCCTCCGCGCAAGAGGACTTGTAAGAGGAAGCACCTAGACTCCCCTGAGTCTATTACTTCGGATACCGACTTAGATGAGTCGGAGGGGTCCCCAAGATCCCCCTCTGAGGATGTCTCCTTTTCAGACATCCTAGAACTCCTGAAACTGAGGGGAAACTGGCCCACCATAAATCCCTCCGATGATGAGACGGTATACCTAGAGGCGTTTGGTTCTCGACCCTCCACCTCCTGGGTGTCTCCGCCTTTGACCCCCTCATGCAGGTTATCGCCGAAGGCTTGGGCTTCTCCTGACTCCGAGAGCCAGTTCCCAGGAGGCCTTCTAAATTTATTACGCCCCTTCCGAACAGCAATTCCTTACAAAAGGTGTCCCGTTGATGCCATGGTGGTGGCCGCCACTAAAAGGAACTTGCAGATCCTTCCGTACCAGTCCATCCTCCTAACAAGGATTCCAGGACCATGGACAGGTATGGTAAGCGGATGTTTTCCTCAGCGACCTTTGCCATGCGTTCGCTGAACTATTTGTGTCACTTCACCAGACTCCAAAGGGACATCCTTAAGGAACTAGGTGAAGTAGTACAGGATCCTACAGCTCAGGGGGCACAAGACAAGATTGCTTCTCAGCTAGGAATCCTTAACTCCATAACCAACTCCTCCATGCGGCTGATTTCATATGCAGCAGATGGAGCGAGTAGAGCCGCGGGCACAGGAGTGGCTCTGAGACATCAATCCTGGATGCGGCTCTGTAATTTTGCTGATCCCTTCAAGGCGTCCTTCACAAACTCTCCCTTTGATGGGTCATCTTTGTTTGGTCCTCAAGTGAAGGATACATTGACCAGGTGTGAGCAGGACGGCAAGACTCTTTCTGCCGTAGGGGTCCGTTTTTCCACCCCTTCTAGACCTTACCCCAAAGGACAAAAGGGTGGAAAGATGTGGTTCCGCAAATCCCAAGGAGTCACGCCGGATACACGTGGTCAGTTTACCCCTAGAGGCAGAGGGGGTAATAATAACAGATGCCGCCCTAGAGGCAGAAGGGGGTCCACAGAACCAGGGAAGCAGAGAGTCTCTCTCTGACAAGCCCTTCCAACATCCCTGAGGTGTTGCCCGACTGTCCATCCTTGGAGGCAGTCGGGGGAACATTATCGCTGTACCCACAAGCCTGGCTTTACCTCTCACAAGACAGATGGGTACAGCCGATCATATCCGAGGGTTAAAAAATTCCTTTCGAGGAAAGTCCCTTCAATCACAAAAATTCCCTTCCAGATGTGCCACCCGGTCTAAGGGAAATCGCAAAATTAGAAGTATCAAAGCTTCTACACAAAAGGGCCATTCAGCCAGTTACAACAGACCATTCAGAGCCCGGAATCTACTCAAGGTTCTTTTTGGTCCCCAAAAAGACGGGAGATTGGAGACCAATATTGGATCTCAGCAGACTCAACAAGTCTGTGAAAAAGACGAGATTTCGAATGGTCACACTTCAATCAATTTTTCCCTTCCTGGGCAAAGACAACTGGATGTGCTCAATAGACCTTCAGGATGCGTACTATCACATAAAAATTCACAGACGCTCCAGAAGGTTTCTCCGCTTTCGGCTGGGGTCTAGTCATTTTCAATTCAGAGCCCTGCCCTTTGGTCTCACTGCAGCCCCCAGAGTGTTCACCAAATGTATGGCAGTGGTCACGGTTCACCTGAGACGTCAAGGATTCCAGGTGTTTCTGTATCTCGACGACTGGCTCTTTTCAGCCACCACCAGGCATCAACTTCTCCAAGCCAGGGATTACACCCTAAATCTCTGCACTCAGTTAGGAATTTCGATCAACTACGAAAAATCCTCCTTGTTGCCCTGCCAGTCTATTACTTTTATAGGCGCAAATTTAGACACTGTTCGGATGTCAGCAACCCTCACAGACCAAAGGATTTCAGATATTCAAAGTCACGTGCGGATCATCCTCGCCAGCAAAAAGGTACAAGCCAGACTGGTCCTGAAAGTGCTGGGCCTAATGGCAGCGGCCATTACCCTTTTTCCCTTGGCCCGCTTCTACATGCGTCTTCTTCAATGGATGTTGTTCACCCAGTGGTCTTACCAACAATTTCCCATGCGTCACCAAATCCTGGTGACACAAGCTTGCAAAAACCACCTATCCTGGTGGATTTCTTCTCCCCAGATTCATCAGGGCAGACCCTTTGTATCCCCGGCCCCGGTAGCCACAGTCACTACGGATGCCTCCCTGATCGGGTGGGGGGGGGTCATTATCAGGGCAGGATGGTTCATGGGACGTGGCAACTGTTGGAATACCACCTGCACATAAATGTCCTAGAGATGAGAGCAGTGCTTTTAACGTTGCAAGCCCTCAACGACTTTCTTCCCTTGGGAACAATTGCAGTTCACACGGACAACATGTCTGTAGTATGGTATATCAACAAACAGGGCGGAACCAAGTCCTACCCCTTGTGTCGAGAAGCTCTCAGACTCTTGCAATGGGCGATCTCCTCTCATTGGTTTCTGGTAGCAACGCATATCCCTGGGAAAACCAACATTTTAGCGGACAGATTGAGCAGAGCTATTCTCATGCCTCACGAGTGGTCTCTCAAACAATCTATAGTGGAGGAGATTTTTCTAGAATGGGGCCGCCCATGTTGCGATCTTTTTGCTGCTCCCCAAAACAGCAAATGCCCAGACTTCTTCTCTCTCTTCCCACTGCCAGGCCGTCCCCCCAGAGACGCTCTTACCCAGGATTGGCCCCAGGGACTTCTTTATGCTTTTCCTCCTTTTCCATTGATTCCACAAGTACTCCAGAAAGCCACCGTTTTGAGAGCCAAAATGATTCTCATTGCCCCCTATTGGCCTTGACAAATTCGGTTTCCATTCCTCCATCGTCACCTATTAGTGTAACCGTGGCATCTGGACCCAGTGCCAGACCTTTTGATCCACCAATCGGGTCACCTGCATCAGTCTATTCCTTCTCTCAACCTCACAGCTTGGTTGCTCCACTTCCTTCCCTAGCCAGGCTTCCTATGATCTCTAACCCGGTTAGGGATATTATAGTGGCTTCTCTTAAGTCCTCTACTAGAAGGATTTATACCAGCAAGTGGAAATGTTTCTCTTGTTGGGCAAAATCAAAGAATATAGATCCCTTTACTGCCCCTGTTCATGCAGTTTTGGATTTTTTAGTGGAAATCTTTCACTCGGGCTCTTCATTTTCCACGGTTAAAGTTCAGTTGGCTGCTATCTCGAACTTTCATGTCGGGTTTGCAGATCACAACATTATGTCCCACAGGCTTTGTAGAGCTTTTCTAAAAGGGATTTTTCTCCTTAAACCTCCTGTCAGGAGTCCTCCTCCTCAATGGGACCTAAATCTAGTGCTGACATCCTTAATTCTTCCTCCCTTTGAGCCAGCTGTTTCATGTTCTCTGAAGTTTCTTTCATGGAAAACACTCTTCCTTGTCGCTATTACCTCGGCCAGGAGAGTGTCAGAACTTCATGCCCTTTCTGTTCGTCCCCCTTATTTGGTCTTCCACAAGGACAGGGTATCCTTGAGAACTAATCCATCCTTTTTGCCTAAAGTGGCTTCAAAAACTAATTTGAACCAATCTATTGATCTCCTGTATTTTTCCCTAATTACTCCAACAGATCGGAACAAAATTACATTATCTTGATGTTCACCGCCAACTCAGATATTATTTGGACAGAACAAAACAATTCAGGAAATCCGATCAACTCTTTCTTTCTTATGCTGAGAATAAGAAAGGCCTTCCTGTTTCCAAAGTCACCTTATCTAGATGGCTTTCTTCCACCATCTCCGAAATCTATCAGCTCAGGGGCAAACAGCTGTGCTCAAAACCAAAAGCGCATTCCACCAGAAGTTTAGCCACTTCCACAGCTTTTCAGGCTAGACTCCCTGTAGACACTATTTGTGCGGCAGCCACTTGGGCCACTCCTCATACCTTTGTTTCTCATTACAAATTGGATTTGGCCTCCAGGGATAGAGCCAGTTTTGGTTCTATGGTTCTCAAGAGTCTTCCATTGAGCCACCCAGGATAGAGGTGCTAGGGACGCGGTCCCATCAAGCAAGAATGAAGGCGAGATTGACAACTTAACATTGAGAAGTTATGTACCATAACGTTCCATGTTAGTTGTCTTCTCTCGCCTTCTTTCTTGTGACCCTCCCTCCTACCCCCTTGCCTGGACAGACCTTGTTCTCCTTTGTCTGGAAGATTGCATCTTTAGGCACCAGTTAGTTACCTGGTTCCCTTTTCAGCCCTTCCTTAGGGTAATTGCTTTCTTTCCTCAGTGGAAAGTTTTTTCTGTGTTAGGTGTGTCTCCCTATAGGTACAAACGAGATCTGGGTACTTACCGCCTTGCATCATGGGATATGGGGCTGCCTCGAGCTGGTAAAAGTGACTCTCGAGCTTAGCAAGTGCCGAGTCGGAGCTGAGGATCGGCTCCGAACCCATCAAGCAAGAAAGAAGGCGAGAGAAGACAACTAACATGGAACGTTATGGTAGGTACATAACTTCTCATTTTCAAATTCTTCACTGCCTTGGTGGCAACACCCACCTGCCATCCCCCAGTACATATTTAAATTTGGTTTTAACTTTGATTTGGTGATGGTTACATTTGGTTTTTATATGTTATTGTCATTGGCTGAGAGTTTACTGTTGCTTAACTGATTCTGGCTTCTGGTACTTTCCTCTTTTTCTTTGTAGAAGTAAAAAGGGCTAAATACTCCCTGTGACAACTGAAAGCTTCTCACTAAAGAAATGCTCAAGTAATCAGTTGTCACAGAAAGAGAGAGGGAGAGGAGTCTGAGCTTTTGAAAGCTGGCCAGTACTGGGTTACCTTGACAGATAACCAAAAATGTCACTGAGGCATTGAGGAGTTCTACCATTACAGATAAGTAGGAGGTAAGCAATTGTACTATATTGCTCAGTCAGTGTTCTTTTGACCACCATCTGCAACTTTTACACAAGCTTGCCATCTTCTTCCCTCACAGCTTAGAAATTATTTAAAACCTTCCTGAAGGGGAACCTTCCTTCTGTGCCCCCTCATCAAAGACCCCATGCCCTTAGTGGGACATGAATTTCTTACTGGAGACTAATTCACCCTCATTTGAACCATTTCTTCGACTGAACAGAATAATGTCTCTCATGAAAGACCTTATTCCTGGTAGCTATTACCTCAGTTGGAAGGGTCTCAGAGTTGCATGCACAGTCCTCCTTGCCTGTCCTTGGTCAGCCCCCCCCCCCCAAGACAGAATTTCACTCAGGACTAATTCAACCTTCATACCATTTTCTGGTCTTCTATAACTACTGTAATAAAATAGAATTCTTCCTTCATACACTGGATATTCACAGGCAGTTTTGATTCTATTTTCTGCACATATAATCAGTCAGGAAAGATTCTCATTTGTTTTATTTGCACCCTGTAGATTAGGATGCAAGGTATGGAAAGCAACGTTGTTCAGATGGCTTTCAAACTGCATAGACTTTGCTTACAGATCTAAAAAATATGACATTACATAGAAGGCATAGAGCCACTCAGTCCAGTCTGTGGCAGCATCTGCTGCTTTCAAGAATTCTTCAGTGGATGATTGTGCAGTAGCTACTTGATCTGTGTTGTATACCTTTTCTAATCGTACCTAATGCCGAAACTAATAACCCACCCAAACCTCTAAAAACTTCCTAACATACACCCTCCTAATAAATGCCCATGATACATAGGAACACTATTAGTTTGGGTTGCATGGCTAGGCTTATAAGGCCCTGGTGGTTGTTAGCCTAGTGTATACTTATGAACCTATAACAAGTTGGACGTTGAGATACCACACTCAAGGGCATCCCGTCATGATGCCACCTGGGAAAATAGGTAGCTTGGGATTCTGTTCCATAAAATGAAGTGGATGGACAGGATAACACAGAATACAGAAGCTATGTACTGACCATAATGATGGATCCTTGTTATCTTTAGTCCATCCCCTTTGACAACCTATCCACTTTTCTCCTATGAAATTGTCACAGTTCTCTTCTCTAGGTATTCCTTATAGATCTGTCTTGAAGCACGGTCACTGTTCACTGGGCCCTGTCCCCTGATCTTAGGTTGGGTGAGGATAGATGCGTGATGCAAATAGGGAAGGAGCTTAAGCTTGACCCCTTGCTTTGGTGAAAACTTGCCAGATGAGATCCACCTGATGACTAATTTCCTATAAATTGAAACAGGTAGACGAGATAATAATCTTGCATTGTGGTAAGTACATAACTTCTGTTTAATGGTCATCTATGAAGTCAGCCATTATGCAAATAACAAGAGTATTACTAGGTACCGTCATAAGGATCTGATCAAATGTGGTCTGTCACTCAGGTATTTTGTCTGTACTTGTGGGAAGTATTACAGGTTGAATCTGTAAAAAATTGTGTTTTTTGTTCATTGTGTGTAGTTTTCTGAGGAGTGTTTCAATCACCCAAAAATAATTCAGTCTTTATATTTGCCATCAACAGTGAATGGCTTCTTCACCCATAGATTGTGGGCATCTGCAGGGCGTTAAAGACAGGCTAATGGTGGTATTTAAACATCAGTAACTTTAATTCAGATTTGTACAGTTTCTTTTTCCAATCATTAAAGAACTTGATTGACAAGGAAAAAAAGTCAGATTCACATGAAAAAGACTTGCAACCCCACTCTCCTGTTTCATTTCAGTAGTTTAGATGTAGTATTCTGTTGAACACTGTCCTAAAAATAGAATTTTAAACTGTTTCTGAAATAATTATGACATTGGGTTGGTACAGTGCTGCCCAGTTACGCAGTACATGAGCTTTGTTTATAACCATTCCTGAATTTAATTTGAAATGTTCATTTTTATAATTCAGTATTGCAGTAATCACTTTTGGCCACTTCTTACACAGAAGATATGACAATCTGCCTATCTTCCAGAACTTTTCATCCTTTTTCCCTGGTCAGGGTGATAGAATGCTTACCACCTGAACATTAGGATATATGTGGTATAAGAAGAGATGATGGCCCATGTCATTGTCTTTTTTTAACTGCATCTTCCACAGGATTGAATGTGGTGGTGGTGTGACATTGTCAGTCTTTCAGTGCAGCCTGGCCTCCTGAGTTGAGGTAATGAAGCCTTTGGACTTCAGGACTAGATGTCAAATTCAGGAGTGGGGGTTAACAGTTGTGCAGTGTGGGGAAAAATCATGTATATAGGTTTCCATGGTAAATATGTGTTCTGTATGCATCCTTAGTACATTCTGTATAATTGTCCACATTCTGCCAGATTTAAACAGAAGGCACCCAAGTTGAGAACAAAGGGCTGTTTATCTCACAAGAAGTTGTACGTCTGGTGTTAGACACCCATGGCTGTGGCCAGACCACTGCTGAAGTCCCACTTAAACAGTAGTAGTAGTTTGAGAAGCATCCTGGGGAGAAGAAATGTGGAGAGTCTAGTAACAGTTTTTTAGAGTCAGAAGCTTTCCCCTTAGCCTCAAAGGCATTGGAATATGGTAAGGTGCCTTTGCAGCTCAGAAATTTGGCCTCTAGTTCACTTCCTGATAACCGTGCTTTCAGTTGTGGGACCTAGTGATATTCCCAGTGTGCCTGACTCAGACTGAAATTCTGCCCACATTATGTTAGATGTAGTTATACTGTAAAGTTAAATAGTGCCTCCATTAGGTTACCATACATTGGTGTAAACATCCCTGGTGTCACCTGGTGGTGATAGTATTTCAAGTAAGCAAACCCAGTCTAATGTCACACTTGGTCTGTCTTTAGGTACAAAAGTGGTGTCAGGCCACCACACATCATCGCAGACCTCAGTGGCATCATCGGGTGATGGCAGCAGTATGTCAAGTAATGAAGCCCAGCACAATGTGCCACTGTAGTCGATCTTTAGGAAAGGAAGTTGTCATCCCATGACAATACCTTGTTCATGGATGTCTGTGCAGTTTGCCATAGAGACAAGATTCCACATAATAGTGGTATTAAAAATATATGTGCAGATGGCAATCCCACATACATTGCATCATGTACATTGACTGACTTTGAGAGACCTGTTGGCCCAAATACTGTTGTTCCCAATCAAAATGAGCTTGACTTCTTCAGCTTCATGTTTTCACCCTCACTGTCTCAATTTATTGCAGAGGAGACTAATTGGAGTTTTTTTTGCAGTATCATTGACCCAGCCGTGGAACCCTGTCAGTGCTAATGTGGTATTCCTCGGTATACAGATTTACATAAACTTAGTACCCCTTCCTGAATGCAAGAAGTACTGGGAAATGCACTCTTTGTATGATAATTACTCTGTTGCAAAGGTCACACTATGTGTAATATTCGAAAAAATTTGTCAGTATTTTCATTTTAGTGATCGGTCCAACACACCTAAGGGTCAACCAGACCCGTGACAAGTTACACCACATATGGTTAGTAATGAATGTCATACTATATGCTTTGAAAAGGCAATATAACTTTTGCAGAGAGGTTAGTGTTGATGAATCTATGTTTGTGTTCTGCAGTCATGGGTGAGTCCACCAGTACTTGCCAGCCAACCCCCATAAGTATGGTCTTGGCTGTGTATGCTGGCTGATGGTCACAATGGGTACATCAGTAACTTGCAGTTTGCACTAGAAAGGAAGAAGCACTTGCTGTGTGGAGATGGTTCTCAAGAAAGGTAAACATCACCATGTAGGTTTTGATAATTTCTTCACGTCAGTTGGTCAGGCAATTGCATTACTGCAGATTGGGCTCTACTGCTGTGGGACTGTAGGCACGAATTGTGCAGTATGGCCATGTGATCTAAACAACATGTCCATGGGGAAGATCAAGAGAGGAGACGTTATTCAGGAGCATAGTTGCTGCTTGCTCCAGAATGGAAAGACAATCAAACAGTCTTTCTGCTATCAGGTAAAACAGATCCAGTCAAACTAAGAGAACTGCGCATAGAAGGCACATGGACTCAGATTCCCAGTCAATGCCATGCTATAACAGTTTCATAAGTGGCATTATGTGGTAGACTGCTGTGTCCAGTATTCCACTGGAAAAAGAGCTTCAAGGTGGTGGATATATCTCTTCTGGTTTCTGTGAGATGTGGCTATTGCTAATGCATTCACTCTGTTTTGAGACAGCTGCAATTACCAGGTGCATTTCAGGCACAGCAGTCTTCCCCAATGAACCCAGCTGGATTTGTGTGAAAAGTTGCTGACAGTAGTACTCGCTTGGCATTTGTTTGGATCACTGGTGTACCATAACTCCCCAGTTAGGGGGATAAACATACCACTTTAAAGGTGATCACATTTTCTGGTAAAAACGCAGAAAGGCAGATGCAATGGCTTTTTGTTAAAGAAGAACCACACAGAACCATCACAGGGATGCATGTGATGTGGTGTAAACTGATGATCTGATGTCTTACCATCCATTCTTCTATGGATGGGTCTTTAGATCCAATGTCAGTCTGTTTCAGACTTTCAGATCCACAGCTCAGGCTCCTGCTGTACCCCTACCCACAATTTCCTCTTACAAGCAGTATTGCTTCAGATCTTGTTTGCCTCTCATTCATTTCATATATGATTCACTGGCTTGGGTTCACCCCATCTAATTTGCTTCTTGTCTTTCAAGATTTTTGATAATTGTATTGGGAGATTCTTTCTTGTTTTCTATCTCCAACTATATTCTGTTTTCTGTCTTTCCTCATCACCACCCCCAAAAAAAGGAAAATCTTTGCATTTACCCTGGACTATTGGTGCTCTTTTCTTTCTCATTTCTTTCTGTAGTTTTCCTTGGGTTAGTGTTAGTAATGTTATTGTTGATTTTTTTATGAGAGATTTGTTTGCCTTTTTTGTTAAGTGTTTTTGCTAATAACGTTGTTTGTAATCCCTCAGTTGTTTTGTTGTTTCTTTAGCATTTAGTATCTGTCATGGTAAATAAACTTTCAGGCTTTAAGAAATGTGCGGCATGTAGCCACAAGCTTCTCAGTTCTGATGCTCATGAAATCTGCATCTACTGCTTAGGAGCTGTACATTTTAATAAAGACTACTCAATTTATTTGGCCTTTTGGGCACCAGAATAAATTGGTATGAGTCTTCTCCTTCCATCTATGGTGGATTCTTCTAAATCTACTTCTGGAACCTCCTCTTCTGTTAAGTAACCACCAGAGAAGCATAACAGAGAGAAGAGTTACAAGTCCAACGAAAAGGGCAAAGAAATGAGGAAGTGATCCCCTGTCCATTCTCCTTCAGCTCTGGCCACCAAAAGGCCAAAGTTGTCAGATACTACCACTCATTTGGATCCGTCTTCTAGTCGATCCAGAACTCAGTCTTTACTGGAGCTGATGTTCTCACCAGGATTAGTCTCCTCCCATAGACTACACTCGCCTTTTCTGCAAGAGAGAACTGTTCAAAGACTGTTTAGGCCACTTTCATCTTCTTCCTTGATCCATTAACTCTTACCAGGAGATTAACAGAGGTTGATTTGGATAGAATGATGAAGAGTTCCTTAGGACCCAAGTTCAGCTGGGGATTTTCCCGATTCAGTCTCCCATCAGACCCGTGAGCTTTGGAACTTCGCCCTTACCTGTGGCTGCTCCTACCCTAATCTAACCCTCTGCTTTAGGGATTCAGAATCCAAGATGTCATCCAGAGTCATCTGTGTCCGATCTGAGAATGTGTCCATCTTTGACTCTAGCTTCCACTCCTGATCCCGCCAGCTTTGACTTTTTCAGATCTGGATGGATTTCTGTGCCAAAACTTCAGCACTGTATCCGTGGGAGGGCTTTGACTTTGAAGTTGTCAGATCCATCCTTTCCTCTTGGAACCTCTGTGTTTGCTCAGTTTGACCTCAGTCTCCAAGCAGAATTGGAGAGGTCTCAATAATTATTTCAGTGTGGTTGCCTCTGTGCTTTTCGGGGTGGTCCTAGGTTCTCCCTTTTCTTCTGCCTTTGAGGAGTTACAGAGATCTTTCTCCAGTGTTGAACAGACTTCTCTTCCACTCTTGGGTCCTCCTTACCCCACTGCGTATAGTCCTGGGTACTCTGCCTTCACAAACTATCCCTTCGGGACAGCCAGTTCCTATTAGCCTTGAGGCTGTATCTACTCAGGGTACCATTCAGTGTTCTAGGTCCTCCATGGAACATCCGCCATTGAGCCCCCTTCAACAAGGGCACTGGAACCATAGGGCGAGGGGTGTGCCCTCCCCCCTCACATACACTTTTCCATCTCCTCAAATGACTTCCTCTTCCTTCAAAACAAAAAAAAAAGAGAGAGAGAGAGAAATACATTTGTGTGAATTCCTAACCATAGCACCAGATAAAACATTGTTTTGCTGGGAATTCATATTTTTGGATGAACACACACACCATTCATTTGTTAAAGGGGTGAGGTGTGAATCCATCCAGGTCTGGAGATGGCAACCACAGAGTGGCTCTTCAGATACTAGATGTGAGAGTTGTGATAGTGCAAACCATTTAATGTAGATTTACTTTTTCCTTTTAAGAAAGGATCAATAAGCAGACAGATTATTGGGAGGGGCAGTGCCATGCCATTGCTGCCTTCTGTAAAAGTGTGTTGTGCTTCTAGCTTCTCATCTTTCCTTTACTTTTGAGTGCACTGCGCATTTTACCACTCAAAAGACCAGAAGAGATCTAGAATCTTAGAGAAGAGATCACCCTTCAACATTAGGATTCTTAAGTGATGGGCCTAAAAGCAGAAAGTATCAGGACCAGTTACACCTTAATTTTGGGATTACTAATATTATTTCCAGCACAAGTTTCCATGAGATCTAATATGTTGGGAAAGAGAAGCCATTCAAGTTCACTGCTTTCCAGGTGGTGAGTTATAGTCAAAACATAAATCAGTGTAGTTTTGACTCCTGTAGATAACTGAATTTTCATTCATTGAGCTTTCTTTTCTGAACAGCAAGAGTGCTAGGAGGCAAAACTGTAAAATCAAACGTTTTGTGTATTTATTTATATTTTAGATATGCTCTATTCATCTTTATAAATAGTAAGGAAAAACAACATGTTTGAGCTGCTGTCTTAAAGGTGGAGACAACTCTGCACTTAGACTATCAAATATTTTTTCCTGTAGGGATGAGCTGATTACATAGTCTGTGAAGAGTAGCAAAAAGTGACTTCCAAGATGAACATTTAGCTGAATAAATGAAAAGGGAGAAGAGAGGGTTTTGAGATTTAAGCTGATAATCTGTCAGGAAGGGTACCACAAAAGGAGTGTGTGAATTTATTACTAATGCTAGCTACTTTAAACAGGTCTAGAAAGAATTTGCCAAATACCAAACTTCATAGACTAAAAAAAGGCCTTTTGACTGATTCAACCAGTAGGGCACATGATATAGACAGAGAAGAGTAGGATGCAATTTGAAAAGGCAAAGATCATTTGAATAAAAAGTAGCAAGGAAGGAGAGCGGAGAAGTTATGAAAAATAGGGATGGCACCAGTGGGAAGAAATACTTGATAGGTAAGGGATAGACTTCCATAATTTGAGAACCATTGATGGCACAAGAACAACAATTTTAATTGCAACATGAATCATTTGTAGGAACATACAAGAAGGTCAAGGATATGGTAGAACTGGGACTTTAATACATGATAGAAAAACAAACTGCAAAAAGATCCAAAATCACACAAGGAATGCTGAGAACAAATCACTTTATGACGCAAAGCTTTCGGGTATGAATACATGATACCAGCATTTGAGAATCCATGGGTTATTGCAGGAATCCTTTAGTGGGGAGCTGTGTATAGAAGAGTGACTTGTGAGGACACTTGGAACAGCAAGCTGTTAAAATGCTTTAAGTGAGAGCAAGATCAATATTTAAACATAAGATTACTGTAAATATGTATATAGTTCTTTTAGTTGAATGTTATAAGTTTGGGGTAGACAGGGGAGTGGAGTTGAAAAATCAAGATAGATTGCAACTCAGAATCCTATAGGAATGTCAGTAAATGGACATTACAAGATATTATCAAAATATGTTTGACAAAAGATGTAAACTGGGGGGGGGGGACATAGAAAGAAATGAAAAGAACAAAATAGAAGGAAAGCCAAAATTCAAAGTAGTAGTAAATAGTCATATTTAAATAATCTTAAGTAAACTCCTATTGCAGACAGTAATCATTTAATGATGATGTGTTGTGGGGCTAGTAATTTGCAAGTATTGTTGCTGATGTGAAAGTGGTATTTTAATACCTGCAGATGCATCAGATAATAATCTGCAGGAAATACTCATAATTCATGTTTTAAAAAAAACAGTTTTAGTCTAAAATTATTGTATTACTTTGTTGTAGTACTGGCTTTTTGCAGTAAGTGGAATTGTTTTGAATTGAGACTGTATAGTTAGTTCATTTACATGGGCATTAACTGTACAAAGTAGTTCTCTTTTACAGTATAGTTTTCTTGTATTAACTCTACGACCTGTCCCCGCAAAATAAATAAGATGATAAAATAATATAGTGGAAACGAGAAAAGATCCATATATTTAAATAAAAAAAATACATTTTAATGACAAGCTGTTAACCACTGATTTATTAAATGCATACTGTCACTCAAAGATGAGAATTCTGGACAAAGCCAAAAGTAATGGGAGGGGGGGGGTGGCAAAGGCCCCAAATCAGGGGGAGAGGTATACACTAATTGCTAATTTAACAAAAAAAATAGTGTAGGCAAGACTTGTATGATTCTTTAAAACACTGTGAAACTCCATTATCTTTATTGTGCCTTTAAAAGAAGTTATCCATACTTCCCAAGTGTATCTCATGAAGAATGTTTCTCGTTTTAAGTTTTAAAAAGGCCATGTTCTTTGAACTTCCAAGTGGAAAGGGTCTCTCTCACATTCAGTGTTAAGAGTTGCTTTTAACTGATAGCCATATTAAATGATATGGCAGAAGCTTGTATGTAAGGGTGCTAAGCAGTATCTCATTTCTTGCTGAAACTGTAAGTCATCTACCATTGTTATTGTAGTGCTCTGTTGTTAGCTAAGTTGATGAAACATGGTATTTTATTCTCGGTGGTTTATAATAATGTGGTATTAAAAACTGGGTTTTTAACAGCAAGGGACAATCCATATTTGATCCTAAGAATGAGTACATTGATGGCTGTGGAGCATCTGGCTTCTGGAGGGAGGAGACTGGATATTCAGTAGACTACTTTAAAGTTGTCCTTGTTACACTTCTGATTCATTGACATTGATTTCACATGCTTATAAAGTTGCTAGAATAACAGGTGTAGAGATACTATGTTACTTCTAAAAGATATGTCTAAAACTTGAATGGTTCTCATTATGTAATGAGTGTAAGTGTAATCCTCAAAGGTGTGCTAGAATGTTATGAGGAATTTTAATTAAAACTATGAAATCCTGTACATTTGAGAGGTATGGTTTCAAAACTCAGAAAACTGCATTCTTTCCCCCAAATTTTGATTTATTTTGTTTTGTTTTGTTTTGTTTGTGGTTTATCTATTTCTGACTATAGTCCTTGAGAGCCCATTATACACTTTGTTGTGAGTCTAGAAATACTCTTATCTTTAGAAGTACTGCAACTTGAATATTTCCAGCTACACAGTAAAGTATGCTGTCAGAATTGTGGTAAGAAATAGAGGCACTGAGTCCCTATGTACACAGCAATTACAGTTGTAGCTCATCAAGTACTTCCATACACAAATGTCGTACAATAGTGAAATTATTTCATTGCTTTTACTTGATAATTCCTCTGTCACCCTTTCTTGCACTCCTCCAGCTCATAGCGCACAGACACCTTTTACAAATGGCTTTACAGGTGGTACAAAAACATGCATTCACATGAAACTGTGTCACCCACACACTTTGAAAAGGCCATAAAGCAGTAGACAGTTCAGAGTGGCACAGTAGTACTGCTGCTGCTATTGCATCAAACACTCACTGGGTTCAATACCGACTAGCTTTATTTCTAATTTTGTAAGAGATTTATGTGCAGTGATTTTTAATTCAACTTTGCCTTATATTACATAAATGTTTCTGTTAGAGAGAAAATGGCTTTAAAAATTCCAATTTTTAAATCTCTAAGTGCCCCTCTTGCCCTCGCCTTCAACAGCTCTGGCACCTTTGTCCCTTGGAAACACAAATGTAAGAGAAGACACTTTGACTCACCCCAGGAGTCACTCACAGAAGACACTAGTTTCAATGAAGGGGGGGACCCTCCAGATTACCACTTGAGGACATTTCATTTGGGAAGATCCTCAGACATTTGAGACAGAAAAGAGGTTAGTCTCCCAAAGTCCCTTCCCAAGAGGAGTCTATGTTCTCTGAGGCTTCTGGAACTTTCTCAGCTACTTCCTGGGTAGTTCCCTCAGCTGATGAGCTGGTGGATCTCATCTTTTGGTGGGTATGGAAGGAGCCATATGTTACAGAACTAAGGCAGAAGAAGTCTGATAATTATCTTCTACCTCATGATTGTTTCCACTGGAGCCTGCAGTGGATGCTGTGGTAGTAATGGCAGCCAGTAAAAAAAACTTGCTGAGGAGTGCTCATCTGTCCATTCTCCTAAAAGAGAATCTAGGGCTTTGAATAAATTTGGAAAGCAAATGTATGCTTCAGCTACCTTTACCTAAAGGTCGCCAAACCATTTGTCACGCATGACTAGGTAAGGAACTGTTCAAATCTCTCCTGGAGTCTGTCTGTGGAGGACAAGAAGTCATTGGACTTGCACCTTGCCACCTACAGTCCCTTTTGAATGCCTCCATGCATTTGATCTCCAACACTATGGAAGGTGTTTAGAGAGCTCCAGGTTCAAGCATAACCATAAGGAGACATATCTGGATGTGCTTATGTGATTTTTGCAGTGCCTTTTAAGATGTCTTTTATAAATGCCCCCTTCAGTTCAACTCTGTTTGGGCCCAAGGTGAAAGACATATCTGTCAGTTTATTGAAAAAACATATTGCCGAAAACAATATGATCAAAAAACTGCCATAAATTCACACAACACCCACCAATAACAAGCATTGTTTTTGCAGGGGTGGGTAAGCCCCCCTGCATCTTAAATACCCCCCCCCCGCAAATATTTATACCAACTCGGAGATTGCAGTACAATGGGGAAAGGGGCAAATTTCCCGATACCCACTGTATCTCAGTCTCGGTCAGAACTCTTCAGTAAATCAAACTGTCAGTATATTGGTTTTGATGATTTGGTGCTTAGACCAGTTGACCTGATCCAGTCAAAGGCACACTTTCTAGAAGGGAACAGGATGGGAAAACCCTTTTTCCTGCAGGCATATGATTTTCTACTCCCCCCCCCCCCCCCCAGGGCCTTCTGTAGAAACCAAAAAATGGGGTAAGAAACTGTGGATGTTATGTGGTCCAATCTCGCCTACATTCTTACTCACGGGTTCGGAGCTGAACATCGGCTCCGACTTGGCCAACTTAATTTTTCTAGCACAAAGTCTCTAATTGGCTGGGCTAACCTGGTATCCCATGTTGCACTGCTCCATAGCCCCAGATCTCATTTGCCGCTCGTGTAGCTAGGACGTGGTCTCACTTGGCTGTGGCTAAGTACCTTTAAATCTTCTTTTTTTCTCTCAGAAAATTGTGGATGTTCTTCATCTCACATTGCTGCAGTCCTTACTTATGGGGTAGTCCGCTGTCCTCGGTCGGCCCGAATACCAAAGTATTAGGCTGACGTCGGTCATGGGTGCCTAGATCTGACATCAGAGCGTCAGGGTATAAAGGCGCATGACCGACGTCATATCCTCAGTCTTTTTTGCCGCATGGTCCGATGCAGAAGCAGCGTTGCAAGTGCCGTTCGGCGTTCTGAAATTTTTCGTTTTCGGAGTTTCAGACCGATACCAAGTTGGGCTAAGTACCCCGTTGGGGAATATTTTTGTTTTTTCTTGCCTCAGTTACTTACCGGATGTCAGAAAAAGTGAATAATTGTATTTCTTGTGGGAAACAGATACCGCATAGGGATTACCACTCGCTTTGCATTCCTTGTTTGGGACCGGAACACGACGTAGTCGGGTGTCGGTTTTGTGCTAGGTTTAATAAGCGCACTATAAAATGGTGGTTAGATTGCGCTAGGTTAGTCTTTGGCAAGAGGTGTAATTATAATATGCCGTCGGATGTTCCGACGCCTGCTTCTACTAAGAAGCGCAAAGACAAATCTTTAAAGCCTAGGCAGGATGATTCGTCCGTTTCGGACGCCGGACCTTTAGAAGCTACAGCTGAACAGGTGGATCCGGCTGAAGTTTCTGTTGAGTCCCAGGGGGAAACTTTGATTTTACAGGATGTGGCCTCTCAGGAGGCAGAGCAGGCTGAAGGGGCCTCGCAGGTTACTATTCTCCCTTCTATGCCTAAGGTGGTTAGGCCTTCTGCTACTGTTTCTAAGGCTCCTTCTAAGGGCAGGTCTGTCTTGCCTTCCTCTGGTGTCAGTTCTGGTTCTTCAGGGTCTGTGCCTAAAAAGCACATGCTTAAAATGGCAGAGGATTTGATTACTTTAATTAGAGGTTCTATGCCCCCTCCTGATAAAAGGCCCAGGATGGAGCCAGAGTTGGAAAGTTTGGAGCAGGCCTCAGATGATTCAGAGTCTTCTGCTGAAGACATTCAAGATTTCCTCCTTATTCTGATTCTGATGCAGAGGATTCCACTCCTTCTGCTTCTCCTCCAGAGGATTTTTCATTTTCAGAAACTCTGCATTCCATGAGGGAGCATTTTCAGTGGGAGGGACAGGATTACTCTGATTCACGGAAGAGACTTAGGGAGTTCTTGTTTTACCACAGCATAGACCCTTAGCTATACCTCCGGTTTTGGATGTTGTTTCAGATGTTTTTCGGAAGCTTCCCTTAATCCAGATTCTGTGCCTCCTGCCCCAGTTAAACCGGACAGGTATTACAGGGTGCCTGAGGCTCATAAATATCTGTATAAGAGTCCTAGGGCAGACCCAGAAACTATTAGTCAGGGGCCTAAGGGTGTTAGAGCCTCTGTTGTTAAGAATCCGGTTCCTCTGGATAAGGAAGCTAGAGCTTTGGATAGATGGGGTAAGAAGGTGTATACCTCTTCTACTTTAGCAATGAGAGCTTTGAACTGCCAGTTTCATATGTTGAAGTATCAGAATTTCCTCCTTTCTCAGCTAAGGTCTAAAGTGGATGCCTTGGCAGAGGGCATAGAGTGTAAAGAATTGCAGGATTTAGTGCATGTTTCTGAACAGGTGGGTAAGCACTCTTTGCAATGTGGTTTTGATGCTTTACAGGCTTCTTCTAGGGTGGCTGCCACTGGTTCAGTTATTCGTAGGCACGCCTGGCTTAAGGATCAGAATTTGTCTGAGCATGTTAAGTCTAGAATTCTGGATGCCCCTTTACAGTCTGAAGTTTTGTTTGGTCCTCCTGTGGAGTCAGTCTTAAAGAAAATGGAAGACAAGGCTAAGTCTATGCAGACTGTGAAAGATTTTTTGCAGGTACAACCTCCAAAGTTTAGTAGAAATTGGCCTACTAAGGGGTGGACGTACCCTTCTTCTGATTCTCAGTCTAGGGGTAGATCTAGGCGTGGTAGGGGCAGAGCTCAGAGTACTTTCAGGCCGAGACAATGGAGTTCGCCTGCTCAATCTGCTGGTGAGGGCAGGGGCCAGTCCTTTCGTAAACAGGCCCAATGACCTACATTTTCAGCTGCCAGATTCTTCTTGCCTGGCAGCTCCTTTGGGAGGAAAGTTGGCTCTTTTCAAGCAAAATTGGCATTTAGTCACCCAAGACAAATGGGTATTGGACATTATAAACCGAGGTTACAAGTTCTATTTCCATACCATGCCTCCTTTCAAAGGCATGCCAGACGTCCTCCTCGGCAAAGGATAGAGGCTCAGACAAATTTCTTTACTTCTTCAAATAGGAGCTATACAGCCAGTTCCTCTGTCAGAAGTGGGCCTAGGATTTTATTCCCGCCTGTTTCTAGTTCCAAAGAAAGGGAACACGTGGAGACCAAGTTTGGATTTATCTATCCTCAACACTTACCTGGACATTCCAAAGTTCAAGATGCTGACTTTACAACAACTTTTACCTCTGTTGGGAAAGGATCACTGGATGGTTACTCTGGATCTCAAAGAGGCTTACCTTCATGTTCCTATCAGGCCCAGTTGCAGGAGGTACCTGCGTTTTCGGGCTGGAAATTTACATTATCAGTTCTCTGCATTGCCCTTTGGCTCATCTACTGCGCCCAGAGTGTTCACAAAGGTTCTGACTCCAGTGATAGCTTTTTTCAGACTAAGAGGAATACAGATTTATCCTTATTTGGACGATTGCCTGATTATTGCACAAGAAAAGGACGAACTTCTTCATCATCTACAGTATGTGATGGCAGTGTTAAGATGCCTAGGGTATTCTGTGAACGAAACAAAGTCCAGTCTAGTACCCTCTCAGGACATGTGCTTTCTGGGTGTGAGACTGAATACAGCTTCCCAGATGGCTTTTTTGACCCCGGACAAACAAAGAAGCCTTTCTCTTTATTTCCATCAAATGTCTCTACGGTCCAGGCTGACTGCAAGGACAGTCCTTCAAGCCTTGGGGTTCATGGCATCTTGTATTCTGGTGCTTCCCAATGCCAAATTGCATATGAGGAAGCTTCAATGGTATCTCAAAATGTATGGACACAGCACTGCCAAGATCTAGACACTGTCATTCAGATAATACCTTGCATTCGGAAGGAGTTTTTGTGGTGGGCTCAGGAATGTCACCTAAACAAGGGACTCTCTGTGACCCGCCAGAGGAGAGTCAGATTCTAACGACAGATGCCTCGGACAAGGCTTGGGGAGCACACCTCAATGGAAAATGGGTGCAAAACACGTGGCCTGTCAAACTCCAACATTTGCATATCAACTTGAAGGAAATGTTAGCAGTCCAGTTTGCATTGATGGCTTTCAAAGATTTACTTCACCCAGGGCAGGTGTTGATTCAAACAGACAACACTACTGTCATGTGGTACATCAACAAGCAGGGGAACCCATTCTTACCCTCTTTGCAGGCAAGCGATGATTCTGTGGGAAACTGCTCTCAATCTACACCTCAATCTTCAGGCAAGGTTTCTACCAGGAGCACAGAACTCCTTAGCAGATGTATTGAGCAGACAAATAGTGGATCCTCACGAGTGGAAATTGGATCCTAATGTATTTCAACAGTTGACAGTGTTATGGGGAACTCCAGACATAGATCTGTTCGCTTCTCCACTAAATTACCAGTTGCCAAAGTTTTGCACAAAAATGTTTCATCACACAGCTTGGAAGGTGGATGCTCTATCATTCAGTTGGAACAATCTGCATGTATATGCCTTTCCGCCTCTGCCTCTTCTTCCCAAGGTACTCTTGAAGGCCAGACAAGACAAGCCAACCATGATTTTGATAGCACCGGATTGGCCTCGACAACACTGGTACCCACTACTGCGAAGCTTAGTACGAGAACCTCCATGGCCTCTGCCTTTGATCCCGCACCTTTTGTCACAAGAGGACAGTCACTTCCTCAATGTCAAGATTCAGTCTCTACATCTAACAGCCTGGCATATTCTGTTTTAGACTCTAGAGGGTCTCAGCTTCCACAACAAGTTTTGAATGTTATTTTGGAGGCTGGGAGGCCTAGTACCAGGAAAGTTTACGCTGATAAATGGAGGAGATTTTTTTATTTGGAGCAAAGGAAAGGACTTTGATGTCTCCAAACCTGATTTAAGTGTTGCTCTTCAATATCTTACTGAGTTATTGGACAAGGGTTTGTCTTTCTCCTCAATAAAGGTCCATGCTGCAGCCATTTCTGCTCACTATGATTGTGACCCTCCTTTATTCTCTCATCCTTGGTTTAAGCAATTTCTTAGAGGGGCAAAGAATATAAGACCCCCACGTAGAGCTCCTACTCCTGCTTGGGATCTCAATTTTGTGTTGGAAAAACTCACTCTACAACCTTTTGAGCCTGCAGCTACTGCCGAGTTAAAGTATTTGTCATGGAAAACTGCTTTTTGTTGGCCATTACCTCTGCAAGAAGGGTTTCAATTACAGGCCCTCATGGCAGTGGAGCCTTTCCTGATTTTTCATAAGGATAGGGTATCTTTACGTACTAATCCTTCCTTTATGCCTAAGGTGGTTTCTAGTGTGGCCTTAAATCAAACTATTCATTTGCCTACTTTTTATGCAAACCCCAAAATAAAGGGGAGAAAATTTTGCATACTTTGGATATTCACAGGCAGTTGCGTTATTATTTGAGCAGAACCAAGGAGTTCAGACAGTCTCAGCAATTGTTTGTTTCTTTTGCTTTGGGTTCACAGGGTAAACCTGTTTCAAAACAAACTATTTCTAAATGGATTGGGTTTTGTATTTCTTTCTGTTATTCCCATCATGGTAAGGAGATTCCTGCTGGAATCAGGCCTCATTCCACTAGGGCTACTGCTACTTCTACGGCCTTTCTAAGGGGTAGCTACAAAAGACATTTTGGAGGCAGCTACTTGGAGTTCAGTGCATACCTTTTCTAAACATTACCACCTTCCTCTTTATTCTAAGTCTAGGGCTGGATTTGCCACTGCAATTTTACAGGGCATTTTAGCGGCCCCTAATGCTTTATGATTTTTACCATCCTCCCTTTCCCGTTGCTTTGGGATTCTACCCATAAGTAAGGACTGCAGCAATGTGAGATGAAGAACATAGTACAGTTTTGTACCTACCATAAATGTAGATGTTCGAAGATCCACATTGCTGCAGTCCAATTTACCCTCCCTCCTTCCCCACTGTAGTTAGACTTGGTGCTATGCTTTAGGTGATGGTTGTTGTTGGGCATGTTTTTGGGAGGTATTCTGTTTTTGGCTGTGGCCTTTCTGGTTTGGCCTTCTGACATCTGGGGCAAGAAAAGACTGAGGATATGACGTTGGTCATGCGCCTTTATACCCTGACGCTCTGATGTCAGATCTAGGCGCCCATGACCGACGTCAGCCTAATACTTTGGTATTCGGGCCGACCGAGGACAGCGGACTACCCCATAAGTAAGGACTGCAGCAATGTGGATCTTCGAACATCTACATTTATGGTAGGTACAAAACTGTACTTTTTCCTCACAAAAGCTATTTTAATAGCTATTTTTCTTTGCTAGTTATCATGTTTGTTGTGTGAGTGTGTTTTTTGGTATCCCTCTGTTCCGGCAGGCTAGGCCCGTTTAACTTAGAGGACCTAGTCCTCCCTGTTGTGTAGTTGTTGTCTAATATCCCTGTTCTGTGTGAGAGTGGTTTTTCTCTCTGGTGTAGTGTGTGTGAATAGATTCAAGAATCGTTTAAGTTAGAGATTCTTGCCTGCTGTTGTTGGCTGTAGTTTCCCGCCTTAGCCGTTTTTTCTCTGGCATAGCGTCCTGTTGCTTTGTGTTTCATTTGGTACACAAGTGCCTGTCAATATGTCTAAAGATCAGAAAGATCAAAAGGAACCTAAACCTTCTGGGTTTAAGAAATGTTCCAAATGCAACTGCAAGATGTACATTACAGATGGACATTCCGTTTGTGTTTACTACCTAGGGGCAATTCATCTACAAGAGTCCTGTAGCTTTTGTCACGCCTTCAGTCCGAGGGTGCTACAGGAAAGGAAAAACAAACTTATATTGAAGGGTCTTTTAAAGCCTTCCTTTGAGAAGTCCTTGGACTCTTCCTCTGGTTCTCAAGCTAAGTTTAAGGCTTCTAAGGCCAAGAAGAGATCTCCGGCTCCGTCTGTTTCTTCGGAGCCACCGGAGAAGACTGCCAAATTGGATTCTACCTCCTTGGCTCCTTTGTCCTCGGGGCCGCAGGAGGTATCTGTTGTGCTGGAATCGGCCTCAGCGCTAATTCTGTTAGAACCCATTCGGAGCCGGTCTCCCAGTGTTAGGCATGGATCTCCAGATAGGAGATCACAGTCACCTTCTCTTTCCTCCAAATCCTCCAGGCTTTCTGATTTGGATGTTGATAGGGTGGTTCAGAAGCTCCTGCAGTCGCCTGTGATAGCAAAATTATTTTCGACTCTGACCCAGTCGGCTCCGGAGCCAGTCCCAATGCATGTACCGATAGTTCCTCCTCCGAGCACCTCCTTGTCTTCAGATCCGGAGTGTTCTGCTCCGAGTGATGTTTTTCTGCCGGCCCCGATACCTCGTAAGTGTTTATCGGTGCCGACGTCGGCTCCAACCATGTCGGCTCCGTCCTCTGGTTTTGGAACTCTGGTTTCCTCTGTCGGGCCCGAGGGGGATACTTCGGGACTTCTGTCGGTTCCAAGCCTTCCTCTCGGCGCATCGGCTCGGGGAACTCCGGCTCTGGTCGTGGCCTCGGAGGCCGGTCGGTCCTCGGATTCGGGGGGACCCGCCTTCGAGGCCATGAGGAGTGCACTGGCCAGATCTTCAGTTGCATCGCCAGGATCGGTCATTTCATCCCCCTCCACACTGGCTAGAGCCTCTGATGTCCCCCTATCAGTAGACGGCGGAACCCAAAGGTCTGGGGATACCCCCATGTGCAGTCCCCTACTTTCTGAGGGCCCCTCGGAGTCCGTGCCTGAGGAGCCTCCAGGAAAGAAATTGTGCAAGAGGAAGCACATAGACTCCCAGGACGAGTCTCTCACGAGGAATCAGAGGGGTCCCCCAAGTCGTCCCCCGATGACGTCTCTTTCTCCGACATCCTGGAGATTTTGAGGCAAAGAAGGCGGCTGGCCGTCCAAGACCCCCTCTGAGGAGGAGTCGGTATTCCTCAAGGCCTTTGGGGCTCAACCCTCCGCCTCCTGGGTGTCTCCACCCTTCGATGAGCTCCTAGATTTGATCTACTGAAGGGTGTGGGAGACTCCTGACTCAGTGGAACCGGTACCCAGACGCATCAGCTCCCCCTGGGAAGGAGTTTCCTGTCCAAAGGGGTTTCTGTGGATGCCATGGTGGTGGCGATGGCCACTCAGCAGGAAGTAGCCGAGTCTTCTTCCTCCGTCCATTCCCCTAACAAGGAGTCCAGGAGTATGGATCGGTAAGGGAAGCGTACCCTCTCTCCAGCAACCTTCACCCTACAGTCGCTGAATTATCTTTGTCATTTTACTCAGCTCCAGAGAGATCTCCTTAAAGAGTTAGGAGATACTCTAACGGGTAACGTACCTGAGGCATTAGCGCAGACGGTCAACGCCCAGTTGTCTACCTTTGGCTCGATTGTCAACTCATCCATGAGGCTCATATCTTATGCAGCCGAAGGGGCGAGTAGGGCAGCTAGTCCAGGTGTAGCCCTCAGGAGGCAAGCCTGGATGTGCCTGTGTCATTTCGTGGAGGCCTTCAAGTCTTCCTTCATTGACGCCCCCTTTGATGGGTCCTCACTCTTTGGGACCAAAGTGAAAGACACCCTCACCAGATGCGAGCAAGAGGGAAAGACCCTGCTGGCGTTGGGGTCCATTTTTCCCTCCCTTGTAGGCCTTACCCCAAGGCTCAGAGAGGAGAGAAGATGTGGTTCAAAAAGTCACAGAAGTCTTTCCCTGCCGCTCAAGGTGAGTCCCCCTCCAGAGGCAGAGGAGGGGGATGCTATTCTGGAAGACGCCGCCTCAGGGGCAGATGAGGCCCTCGCAATTCGGAAGACCGTGATTCCTTTCGCAGGTCTTCCTATCATCGTTCCTGATGTGTTGTCTGGCTGTGCTATTCCGGAGCCAGTCGGGGGCCGCGTTTCGTTGCACCTGGAAGCCTGGGCAAGTATCACTCAAGATCGATGGGTGCTTCGAATAGATACTGGAGGTTATACCATCCCCTTGCTATCAGACCCCCCTCCAGTCAAGAGAATCCAGGACGTTCCACCCAGTCAAAGGGATCACGCAACACTAGAAATTTCAAAGTTGCTAGAAAAAGGAGTCATCCAGCCTGTCCCCTCAGACCAGATCGGATTAGGGACTTACTCAAGACTCTTTTTGATGCTGAAAAAAACAGGGGAGCTGAGAGCCATCTTGGATCTCAGCCGACTGAATCACTACGTTCTAAAGTCCAAGTTCCGAATGGTCACCCTCCAGTCTATTTTTCCGTTACTGGGAAAAGTATGGATGTGCACCATCGATCTTAAGGATGCTTACTACCATATCAAAATGGACAGGGCATCCAGGAGTCACTTACGCTTCCGGCTGGGAGCCAGTCATTTTCAGTGTCACATTTATAGGCGCAGAGCTAGACACCGTTCGATTGCGGGCGTTCCTGCCCCAAGAAAGGATAGGTGTGTTGCAGAGTCAGGTTCACGCATTGTTACCCCTCAAGAAAGTTCAGGCCAGATGGGTTCTACAGCTCCTAGGATCCATGGCAGCCACCATTATGTTAGTGCCTCTAGCCTGATTACACATGAGGCTTCTGCAGTGGCTCCTCCTTGCCCATGGTCCTTTCAGGAATTCCCCCTGTCCCACTTGATCCTACTCACCGATCGGTGCAAACAGGACCTCCATTGGTGGCTGCGTTCCACCAACCTGGATGAAGGGAAACCATTTGTTCCTATGTCACCTGTTGCCACGGTGACCACGGACGCCTTCCAGATGGGGTGGGGGGGGCAATATCTTGGCAGGACGGTCCAAGGCACGTGGCACAATCACGAGGTACATCTTCACATCAATGTCTTAGAAATGAGAGCAGTGTTACTGGCGTTGTGAGCACTTCAGATCTCTCTCCCTCTGGGAACAATTGCATTTCACTCAGACAACATGTCCGTTGTGTTGTACCTGAACAAGCAAGGGGGAACTAGATCTTACCCCCTGTGCAGAGAGGCTATGCGAGTGTGGCAATGGACAGTGTCTTCCAAACGGTTCCTAGTGGCAATGCACATTCCGGGGAAGGCCAGTGTGATAGACAGGCTGAGCAGAGCTATCCTGATGGCTTACGAGTGGTACCTGAACCGCCGTGTTGCAGAACAGATTTTCAGCAGGTGGGGTCACCCTTGCTGCGATCTTTTTGCCAATCCCCTCAATGCCAAGTGCAGCAACTACTTCACACTGATCTCCCCACAGGGGTAGTCACCCAGGGACGCTCTAGTCCACGATTGGCCCCCCGTCTTCTCAATGCTTTCCCTCCATTTCCTCTGTTACTAAGTGTGATTAAGAAAGCCATATCCTTGGGAAGCAGGATGATTCTAATTGCCCCACACTGGCCTCGACAAGTCTGGTTCTCCTTTCTTCATCAGTACGCAGTAGACAGTCCTTGGATTCTGGACCCAGCTCCAGACCTACTGACACACATGTCGGGACAGACCCATCCCTCCCTACGGACCCTCAGGTTGTGACAGCCTGGCTACTCCACTTCCATCCTTAGTTAGACTTCATCATTTTTCACCCGAGGTAGTACACATTTTATCCTGTTCTCATAAATCTTCCATCAGGAAAATTTATTCCAGCAAGTGGAAAAGATTTTCTATTTGGGCTCATGCCCAGGGACTGGACCCTTACACAGCCCCTATTCCTGCTGTTTTGGATTTTTTTATCCATGCTGTTTCAGCAGGGTTCTGCTCCTGCGACCATTAAGGTCCAGCTGGCCGCTATTTCTAATTTTCATACCTCTTACGGCTCATAAACTCTGTAAAGCCTTTTTGAGGGGCACCTTGCTACTACGGCCTCCTGTGTCAGAACCCATCATGCCATGGGATTTAAACTTTGTCTTGCAAGCCCTGACTTCCCCACCTTTCGAGCCAGCTGCTACCTGTGAATTAAAATTTCTGTCTTGGAAGACTGCCTTCTTAAAAGCCATTACATCAGCCAGACGGGTGTTGGAGATTCAAGCTCTGTCCATCAAAGCCCCGTATTTAATCTTTCATAAGGACAGGGTTTCCTTGAGACCTAATCCGTCCTTTCTTCCTAAAGTTACATCTACTGTTAATCTCAATCAGTCTATTGAGCTGCCAGTTTTCTTTCCTCAATTTTCCAGCAAGTCAGAGTTTAGATTTCATCAGTTGGACGTGCACAGGCAGCTACGATTCTTCTTATACAGGACAAAACAACTCCGGAAATCTGGCCAACTGTTTGTGTCCTTTTCAGAAAATAGAACATGTTCCCCGATTTCTAAGATTACAATTTCCAGATGGATTTCTGATTGCATTTCCTATATCTATGCGTCAGCAGGCAGCAATTTATCATTCGCCGTCAAGACTCACTCTACCAGGGCTGTTTCCGCTTCAGTAGCTTACCATTCCAGGCTATCTTTGGATGATATTTGTGCTGCAGCCAAGTGGGCTTCTCCTCATGTTACTCATTACAAATTAGATGTGGCTTCTAGGGGCCAGGCTTCCTTTGGTTCCACAGTTCTCAGGAGTATCTTTCTTTGAGCCTCCCAGGATAGAGGTGCTGGGGACGCTGTCCCGTGAGTAAGAATGTAGGCGAGATTCGACCACATAACATCTAGAAGTTATGTACTCACCATAACGTTTGATGTATGTGGCACATCTCGCCTCACATTCTTACGTACCCTCCCACCTTCCCCCCCTCCTGGAAGATTTGGAAGCGACATTTGGTCTTGAGTACCCTTCAATGTTGGTTGTTTTTTCTTAACTACCCTGGGTAGTGTTCTACCTTCCTGGACTGTGGTTGTGCATGGGGTGTGACTGTGGATTGCTACAAACTAGATCTGGGGCTATGGAGCAGTGCAACATGAGATACCAGGTTAGCCCAGCCAATTAGAGACTTTGTGCTAGAAAAATTAAGTTGGCCGAGTCGGAGCCGATGCTCGGCTCCGAACCCGTGAGTAAGAATGTGAGGCGAGATGGACCACATACATCGAACGTTATGGTGAGTACATAACTTCTAGTTCAGGAAATTCCAGGTTTTTTTTTCCAAGATGCTTCTAGAGATAGACCCCCCCCCCCAAAAGGTAGGGGAGAATGCTAATAGTGGGCATCACACACACAGTAGCGGAGACCTGCAGAACCAAGGCTTCAGGGGTCCATTTTCTGAGAGGCCTTATCAATAGTCATGAATGCCTGCTCAGCTGCTACTCTCTGGAGGCAGTCTGGGGTTGCTTATCTCTACACCTAGAAGCCTGGGCATTAATCACTACAGATATTTGGGTGGAGACAGTTATCAGCAGAGGCTAATAACATTCCCTTTCTTTGTCCACTCTATCAAAAAGGAAACTCCCCAGTGTTCCACCCTCCCAAAGAGAAGTAGCAGCTATGGAAATAAAAAAGCTGCTGGATAAGCAAGTCATCCAGGAAGTCCCATCAGACCAGCAAGGATTCAAAATTTACTCAAGATTCTTTTTGGTACCAAAAACAACAAAGACCTCAGACCAATTGTGCACCTCAGTCATCTAAACTAGGATGTCAAACACACACAGTTATGGATGGTCACTGTGCAGTCTGTCCTCCCCCTGATGAGGAAAGATGATTGAATGTGGTTGGTAGGTATTCAGGATTTGTACTACTACATCAAAATGGACAGGCACTCCAGGAAGTATCTTCACTTCTGGCATTGTGGGGGGGTCATCAGTTATTCTCAACTCAGAGTCCTGCCACTTAGATTCCCCATGGTCCCCGGGTTTTCACCAAATGCATAGCAGTGGTCTTAGCTCATTTCAGGCTGCAAGGATTCTGAGTATTTACATACCTAGACAACTGGCTTCTCACTGTTCCTACCAGGGCTCTAGTTATATGGACCATAATGTTACCCTATCCCTTTTTGGGAATCCTAGTGAACCAGGACAAATCGTAGTTTTCTCCAGTGCAGACATTAGAGTTTATACGGGCCCAATTGGATACAACCACTCAGATGGTGAAATTGCCAGCAACCAGATTATCCACTCTACACAGTCAGGCCCTCCAGCTGCTCTCCTTTCATACCCTACGTGGCAAGCTGGTTCTGCAGCTTTTGGGATCAATGGCATCTTCAGTTACCTTAATCCCCTTGGCAGCATGTTACATGAGGTTTCTTCAGTGGACACTAGCAGTTCAGTGGTCCATAAAACATCACCCTAGGGGTTTTTGGATTCATTTAACCAAAATTTCCAGGACTCACATAAAGTGGTGGTTTCATTCTCCAGTGGTGTCTCTGGGATGTCCATTTCTTTTACCCTTTCCAAATCCACAGTCACAATGGATGCTTCCCAACTTGGGAGGGGCATTGCATGGGAAAAGTGGTCCAACGCACGTGGTCCCTGACTGAGGCCAATCTTCAAATCAGTGTCTTGGAAATCCTCTTAGTGTTGCAGAGCTTTCAGGATGCCCTCACTGTAGGCATGATTTCAATCCAAACAAGGCAGCATGTCAGTAGTGTTAGTACATTAGCAAACAAGGGGGAACATGTATCTACCCTTAGTGTTAAGAACCGATGACAGTATGGTAATAGGCAATTTCTTCTGATCATATTCTAATAGCAGTGCGCCTACCAGGGAAAGTCCAGCATACTAAAGAACAGGTTGAGCAATTCTGCTAATGCATATGTGGTTCCCTCAGTTCATCAAAGTGCAATTAGATGACATTTCAAATTAAGAGAACCATGATACCTTGGCTTACCTGAAATTATGTAAAGCTTTTCTGAGGGGTGCGTTCCTCCTCAGACTCCTTCTTTAAGATCCTTCTCCCCCCATGAGATATGACCATTTTACTCCAAATCTTAATTCAACCACCCTTTGAACCTGCTGCAAATTTCTGACACGAGACAGTTTCTAGTTGCCATTACATCAGCTTGAAGAGTGTCAGAAGTCCAAGCTCTGTGCTACAAACCTCCATACATTCTTTCACAGGGATAGGGTATAGTTATGCACTAATTCTTCCTTTCTACCTAAAATAGTTATGCCAGTCTTTCTTTAGAAAAGTCTCGAATAAAGGAGAGTGTACACTATATTTGTTGGACTTGCATAGATGTGCATTTCTGCCTTCAGTGAACCAAACCCTTCAGGAAGACAAATCAACTTTTTGTCTCTTTCTGTCAAATTAAATGGCAAAGGTATTTCAAGGGTGTTTCTTCATAGATGGTTGGTTGACTGCATTGCATCCCGTGTGTGTGTGTGTGTGTGTGTGTGTGTGTGTGTCTACTTCAGATGATCGAACTTTCATATGGCCAAAAACATATGATCGAACATTTAAAAGTTCAAACATCTTATTAAAAAGGTAAAACAAAACAAAAAAATTAACTGAATGCTTTTAGCAGGTGGGGCAAGTCCCCCCTGCTCCCCCATATCCCCTGCTGTTTAAATATACCAACTCCAAGATCGCACCACAGTGCGGAAAAGGGAAATCTTCACGTTCCGTGCTGTATGGTGATCTCCGTTAAGAACATTCGAACTTTTAAATGTTCAATGGCCTCGGCCATATAAAAGTTGAACTTTTGAAAGTTCAGTCATATGAAGGGGACCTATATATATATATATATATATATATATATATATATATATATATATATGTGTGTGTGTATAGATATAGATATATATATATATATGTATGTATATATATGTATGTATATATATATATATATATATATATATATATTACCTAAGCCACCAAAGGCTCATTCAACTAGATCTCTCTCTGCTTCTCTACTTTTATGACCTTGTTTTGTAGGGCCCCATTTGATGATATTTGCACTGCTGCCACATGTTCAAATGTTCACACCATCACTCATTATAAATTGGACTTGTTCTCCAGTACTAGGGCAGCATTTGGTTCTGCCACCCTTTGTAATATCCTTCCATGAGACCACACTAAGGGCAAAGTAGCTGGGATCTCTGTTCCATCTGTTGAGGAATGGACAGAAAAAATATCCAATAGAAAATGTATATACTTACATAACTATAGATCTGTGCCATCTGTTTCTCTTTCCTCAGCTTCCCACTCTCCTTCCCCCTTCCTTTTAATGGAAGTCTTTACACTATGGCCACCTGGTATGATGCTATAGTTTGCCCCCCCCCCCCCCCCCGAGCCATTTCTTCTCCTCTTTTAGCTCCAGATCAGATTGGTTTCTAGTCCAGTTTAATGTGTTACATGTGTATTACTATCATTATAATTATTATCTTATGGGGTTGCAGGCATTGTCACTTTGAGGTAATTTTGCTAATAAGATGAGGTTATGGGTAAAGGGAAGGGCCTCAGCTGTAGTTCCTAAAGTCGGAAGTGGCTGAAGTCTCATCCGAGGTTGGATCCAAAGACCCATTCATTGAGGAAGGGTGAAAACTGAACACAGACTTATCGTTGTGCTAAATGCACAACTTTCATTTGTGAATGCTTTGTACCATACTAAAATTATGCAATTAGATAAGTCTTGATGATTACTGCATTCTTGATGAATATAGGAGTGATCGCGCACAGATGAAAATATATAGTGTTAGTAAAAAAGCTGCAGTGACAAACTACATAAATCCAGCTTTGATGGCCATATACTTTTACAGGTATGGCAGAAGACCATGTGGACCAAAGCAAATTTATGAAAACTGACTGGACAACACAACAAGGGAATTGCTAAAAAGGGTACGCAACACCTCTCTAAATTTTTCTTGAACCAGATATTTTCAGCTTCTACATACAATACACACACACAGTGACCCATGCATCACTACTGCCATTTATCCACAATGCCATTAATCCTCCACTGGCCCAACGACATCCCTTTCAACTATCATGAGTGTCACAGTCCTTGTGTTTGGCCTGCAACTGAGAACTGTAGAGCTAAACATCAAACCTGAATATAGTCAAGGAGACTCTGTCTCAATGCAGTGGTTCTGTATGTCGTGACAGGAGGGACTGTTGCTCAATCCTGTGTATCATCGCGGTACAAGTGGAGAGGTGTGTTTTACTCTGTCCTCCTCTGGTATTTTGGATGACCTTTGCTTTATGTGCAGTCTGTCCTTGTGTGTGTGTGTGTGTGTGTGTGTGTGTGTGTGTGTGTGTGTGTGTGTGTGCAACGTGATGCACAGAGAGTAAGAGATGGAGGTGTGTGCGTATTTGTTGACATTTGTATGCACATTGGGCAGCTGTCAACACAGTGAAGGCATTGTGAATAGACGCACAGAGTGGGAGAGCAGGAAATTACTTCATTGGGATGGGCTCATTTCTCTACATATGTCAAAATGCAATGAAGGCATAGCAGCCAGTGTTTTGATACTGGACATTGGAGACTATAATATAGCTTGGCCACTGCACATACTGAAGGTAGACATTCTTCATATTCTGTCATAATTTTATGTATGGTGGACAGCAGCTTAGATAATTTGGTTCGACATTGTTCATTGTTGCTTGTGAAGGGGTGCTGTGAATCAGAAAGCAACTGAAATTATTTTCCGGCTGACCAATAGATACATGAGGGGGACTGATGATGGTATTTGGGTGGTGGTCATGCAAGCATCCCACCTTAACTACATCTTAGTATACATTCACCATGGGGTGCATTTGACAAACAGCCTCCATTACTTCATGGTGGACATCAGGAAAGGAATCCTGATGGAACCGTGTAATCTGTAAAGCTTTACACCCCGAAACATATGAACAAGCCTTCATTTTTCTTCTTTACTGAATACAGCAAAGCTTTGTGGTATTAGTGTCTTGACTATGTCTGACTCTTGTCTCCTCATTGTGTGGATGTATTAATTCTTGCAAACACAGCTGCAGTGCTGAGTTCTGGTGCATGTGTAGTATTTCATGGTACCAAAACTGATGAAATAACATCCAGTTGCCATGCGACTCTGAATAGGTTAATGTGTGCTATCAAAAAAATGACTAACTAAATAGACTTATAGGTGGTTACTAGGTTTACTGGCCCCAAGAGATTAGCCCAAAAAAAGTACAAGCTGAGGCCTTGATAAGAGATAAACTCACAGACTCTGGTTTACAAGACTATGTCAGCATCAGTTCCATTTTGTATGTTATTGGAAGGCAAGTTACTGGTTTGTGGTTTTTAGGATAGCTTGAAGGTTCCCTCTTAAGTAAGAATATTACTTTTCCTGTTGTAAACCAGGTGGTATATGTTCAGGGTGTGCATATAAGTAGTTTTTTATTCACTGCTAAATCTTCATGCAAAGAGGTTAATACTTTTAGCCAGAAGTTGTATACTGTATCTGGACCTGCGTTGTTCCATTTAGGAATTTTGTTTTAGATTTGTTTCAATTTCTCTGGCCATTACTTTCATCCCATTTCATATCCTGTACAGCTGAACTTCTTACAGTTTCTTTTACTACTTCTCTCTGTTCATCATCTTTAATATGTTCCACAGGTTTTCATAAATATTTCTCCAAAATGTGTCTGTTTCTCTTTTTTTTTTTTTTTTTTTTTTGGTGGTGTTTTCTATTCCTTTTTTCTTTGTTTCACAGATCTCTATAACGTTTTTGGGTCATCAGTGAATTGCTTATTTTGTACTTTTCCTTTATATTTATCTGCATATCCTCTTAAGTTTTACTGCCTACGCTGATGTCTTTAGTTTATTATGTATAATACTGTACGACAGATCTTGGTCTGTTCTAATACTGCGTATTGCTTTTATCATGTCTATCTTTATAAGTGTTTTTTTTTTTTTTTATCCGTTCCCTCTTTTCTACTCTTCTTGCAGGACACTTCTTGTCTTAATTGCTGTATAGTTTTCCCTGTTCAGTAATTCCATGATGGCATTGATTTCTTCCTTTCCCTTCCTTTATTACCCTGTGTTTTGGTGGTAAGATGTATCTGTTATTTAGCTGTACAGTAATGTATCCTATTTATGTCTGTTAAGTCATATGAATTTCTGTTAATAGTCTTGATTATTGTGTATATTTGATGTTAAGTTGTCTATCTCGCCTTCATTCTTGCTGGATGGGTTCGGAGCCGACCTCGGCTCCGACTCGGCCACTCTAAAGCTCGAGAGTTGGTTCCACCGGCTCGAGGCTCCCCTTATATCCCACAATGCTAGGCGAGAGTTACCTCAGATCTCGTTTGCCGCTACAGCTTCGAGGTTGGTTGCTTCTACCGGTTCCTGGTGAGTGTTAGCTTTTTCTTCAGAAAAGTTACTCTTTTTTCCCCTCTTAACTTTAATTCTTCCTAAATTAGTGTAGGACATAGAACTTTATCCCCGACCCTAATTTTTTCCGTTTTCTTACTAAAAGAACCGTTGGTTCTTCCCCTGGGCCTTTTGGCCTTCCCATCCCTAGGGAGTGTTTGTGTAGTTACTTTAACTTTTTTGTACTTAATTGTTAGTAATTTTACTAAAATTGTTATTATTTTTAGTATTACTAAATTTTACTGACAGGGTATAACTGTGTGTTTGGGTGTGTGTTAGTGTACTCCTGTCAGTTAAGGAAATGTCAAAAGAAGCAAAGGTCTCTGGATTCAAGAAGTGTGATGCGTGCTGTCAGAAAATGTCTCTGACAGACGCTCACACTTCTTGTGTCTATTGTCTGGGGCCTTTGCACCTGCAGGACTCCTGTGCTGTGTGCCATGGCTTCAGCCCCAGGGTCCTGCAGGAGAGAAAAAACAAGTTGATTTTGAGAGGCTTGTTGAAGCCAGAGGATTCCCTGTCAGTTTCAACAGGGAAGCCCTCTAAGGCATCGAGGTCTTCGGCTCCGGCTTCTGAGCCGAGACCTCAGGTTGTTCAACCTTTGCCTTTATCGGCTCTGGCTGGAGCCGATAAGACTCAGGCCACAGTTTCTGTGGCTTCTCGGCTCGGCGGAGCCGAGGTTATCGAGTACCCGTGTCGGCTCCGACAAGATCTTGAGCCGACAACCAGAAAGAGGTCTAGGTCACCTTCTCTTGGCTCCGTTCATTCGGCTCCAGGATCTCCCCTGCTGTCTGAACGGGGCCAAAGGTCTCATTCCTCTAGGTCATCGAGGCTTTCCGATCATGACCTTCAGAGGGTGGTGAGTCGACTACTTAAGTCCGAGGCACTAACCCAGATGCTTCAGAGCCCGACTCATCAGTCGGTGCCTGCGCCGGTCCATCAACGCTTTCCTCCTTCGACCCTTTTGCGTGCGGAGCGGGGTCGTCTCGGAACCGAGACTGTGGTCACCGGGCCGAGACAATTGTCTTCGGCTCCGTCGTCGGCTCCGTTTTCTTCCGTGGAGGAATCTCGGCGCCGGACCACCCTCGACGGCCCCGAGGGGGTGAGTGGCATCGGACCCTTGTCGGACCCCCTTCTCTCTCTCAGTGCTTCGGCGCTGGTGAGTTCGGCTCCGACATCGGCCTCGAGCCATCACTGTCGGTGCCGAGGGGTCCTTAGCTCCTCGGGCGGGGACCTCTGGCTCTGCCTGACAGGGGTGCATTCGAGGTCATGCGGAGTGTGTTAGAGCCTGGCTCTACTCCACAGTCGGCTCCGTCAGCCCCTCCCTCTATGCTGCCTCAGGGTAAGTCGACTCACTCCCTCATCCCGGACCGCAGAGAGCCAGCTCCTCAGGAGCCCCTTTGGGATTTCATCCTCTTCCGAGGCCTCTCCTGATTTGGCAGAAGAGCCTCCTCGGAAGAGGAAGTGCAAGAGGAAGCACATTGACTCACCTGAGTCTATCACGTTGGACACAGATCTGGATGATTCTGAGGGTTCCCCCGTTCCCCTTCTGAAGATGTCTCATTTGCAGACATTCTGGAGATCCTGAAACAGAGGGGAAATTGGCCAGCCCTCAACCCTTCGGAGGACGAATCTGTGTATCTTGAGGCGTTTGGCTCGTCCTTCCACCTCCTGGGTGTCCCCCTTCGACCCCTCATGCAGGTGGTTGCTAAGAAGGCATGGACGGCTCCTGATTCAGTGGACCCCACTCCCAGGAGACCCTCCAAATTCATCACAGCTCCATCAGACAAGCAATTTTTATCAAAAGGAGTTTCTGTGGATGCTATGGTGGTAGCTGCCACCACAAAGAAGGAACTGGCTGATCCTTCAGTGCCTGTCCATCCACCTAACAAGGAATCTAGGTCCATGGATAGGTACGGGAAGCGGATGTTCTCCTCAGCGACATTTACCATGCGTTCGCTGAATTACCTGTGCCATTTCACTCGTCTTCAAAGGGACTTGATCAAGGAAGCGAGTGAAATGTTAAAGGACCCTACAGCCGCGGGTTTCCAAGAGAAAATGAACACGCAGCTGGCTACCCTTAATTCCATTTCCAACTCCTCCATGCGCCTCCTCTCTTATGCGGCCGATGGAGCGAGCAGAGCCGCAGGGACAGGGGTAGCCTTACGTAGGCACGCCTGGATGCGGCTATGCAACTTTGCGGAGCCTTTCAAGATGTCTTTCACGAACTCCCCTTTTGATGGATCATCTCTCTTTGGTCCTCAAGTGAAAGAAACCCTGACTAGGTGCGAGACTGATGGCAAGACCCTTTCTGCCGTCAGAGTCCATTTTTCGACTCCTTCTAGGCCTTACCCCAAAGGCCAGAAGGGTGGGAAGATGTGGTTCCGTAAACAATCTCAAGGGACTTCGCCTGACGCAGAGTCGTTTTCCTACCAGAGGCAGAGGTGGGAATAACAATGGTAGACGCGCCCTAGGGGCAGGGGGGGTCCGCAGAACCAGGGCAATCGGGAAGCCTTTCCTGACAAGCCCTTTCAGCATCCCTGAGGTGTTGCCCGACTGCCCATCTTCGGAGGCAGTCGGGGGAAGATTGTCACTGTACCCAGAAGCCTGGCTATCCCTGACACAAGACAAATGGGTACAGTCCATCATTTCCGAAGGCTATTCTATCCCCTTTCTTCGTTTTCCAAATCAGTCAAAAAAATCCCTTCCAGATGTTCCACCCGCTCAAAGGGATATAGCAGCTTTGGAAATTTCAAAACTGCTTGCAAAAAGAGCAATTCAGTCAGTGCCAACAGACCAACAAGGATCCGGAATCTACTCAAGGTTCTTTTTAGTTCCAAAGAAAACAGGGGACTGGAGACCGATTTTGGATCTCAGTGTCTTGAACAAATCAGTCAAGAAAACAAGATTTCGGATGGTCACGCTGCAATCCATTCTTCCCCTTTTGGGCAAAGGAAACTGGATGTGCTCTATAGATCTTCGGGATGCGTACTATCACATAAAAATGAACAGACGCTCCAGAAGATTCCTCCGCTTCAGGCTGGGAACCAGTCATTTTCAGTTCAGGGCCCTGCCCTTTGGTCTCACCACTGCCCCGGTGTTTACCAAATGCATGGCAGTGGTAGCTTCTCACCTGAGACGACAAGGATTCCAGGTGTTTCCATATTTGGACGACTGGCTTCTCACAGCTCCCACCAAGCATCTCCTTCTGATGGCCAGAGATTATACTTTTCGCGTTTGTCAAAACGGGGTATTTCAATAAATTGCGAAAAGTCTGTTTTGTCGCCTTGTCGTACTATTACCTACATAGGCGCAAATTTAGATACTATAAACATGTCTGCAACGCTAACGAACCAAAGGATATCAGACATTCACAAATTGGTGTCACTTCTTCTCAACAACAACAGAGCCAAAGCCAGGTTAGTTCTAAAGGTGTTGGGAATCATGGCAGCGCCATACCTCTCCTCCCATTGGCCAGATACCACATGCGGATCCTTCAGTGGATGCTTTTTCTCAATGGTCATACCAGGAACTTCCAATGTCTCACACCATTATGATCACGCAAGCGTGCAAAAGCATCTCATGTGGTGGATGTCTTCCCCAGCTCCTGTCGGAAGACCATTTGTTCTACCTCCTCCGGTTGCTACTCTGACAACGGATGCCTCCCTGATCGGGTGGGGGGGGCATTATCAGGGCAGGACAGTCCAGGGCACATGGCAACCACACGAATGCCACTTGCACATAAATGTTCTGGAGATGAGAGCAGTGCTTTTAGCGTTGCAAGCCCTTCAAGACTCTCTTCCCTTGGGAACGATTGCAATCCAGACAGACAATATGTCTGTAGTGTGGTACATCAACAAACAAGGCGGAACCAGATCATACCCCCTGTGTCGAGAAGCACTCAGACTGTGGCAATGGGCGATTTCTTCTCAGCGTTTTCTGATAGCAACGCACATCCCCGGGAAGTCCAATCACATTGCGGACAAGTTGAGCAGAGCTATACTCATGCCTCACGAGTGGTCTCTGAAAGACTCTGTAGTGAGAGAGATATTTCTCAAGTGGGGTCAGCCTTGCTGCGATCTTTTTGCTACTCCCCAAAACAGCAAGTGCAGAGAATACTTCACTCTTTTCCCTTTACCAGGCCAACCCAGCAGGGACGCTCTAGTCCAAGTTTGGCCCCGGGGACTTCTGTATGCATTTCCTCCTTTCCCTCTGATCTCTCAAGTAATACAGAAAGCTATCGCTCAGAAGGCCTCTTTGATCCTCATTGCTCCTTACTGGCCTCGACAAGTGTGGTTCCCCTTTCTACATCGTTTTCTCTTGGAGCGACCGTGGAGTCTGGGCCTAGTTCCAGATCTTTTGATCCACCAATCGGGTCAGTTTCATCGCTCCCTCCCCTCTCTGTGTTAGAGCCTGGCTCTACTCCACAGTCGGCTCCGTCAGCCCCTCCCTCTATGCTGCTTGGTTCCTCCAGTTCCAACCGTAGCCAGGCTTCCTCAATTATCTCACTCGGTTAGAGATATACTGATAGCTTCCCATAAATCTTCCACTCGAAAGATTTATTTGAGTAAATGGAAACGCTTCTCATATTGGGCACAAGGAAAGGACATAGATCCTTTCACTGCTTCCATCCAACTAGTCCTTGATTTTCTAGCTGAACTCTTCCATGCAGGTTCATCTCCATCTACTCTTAAGGTTCAATTGGCAGCTATTTCTAATTTTCATG
This sequence comes from Protopterus annectens, assembly GCF_019279795.1. Lineage (NCBI taxonomy): Eukaryota > Metazoa > Chordata > Ceratodontiformes > Protopteridae > Protopterus > Protopterus annectens. The sequence continues at coordinate 1,433,385,191 of NC_056741.1, forward strand.
TGGGCATTTCTGAATCTGCCCTAATGTCCCACAAACTTTGCAAAGCCTTTTTGAAAGGAGTTTTTCTTCTCAGACCTCCTATAAGAAATCCTCCTTCTCCTTGGGACCTAAATTTAGTTCTTGCTTCTTTGATTCTTTCCCCTTTCGAACCTGCAGCTTCATGTTCCTTGAAATTATTATCATGGAAAACTCTCTTTCTGGTGGCTATCACATCAGCTAGAAGAATTTCAGAACTTCAAGCACTCAGTTGTCGTTCTCCTTCTCTTTTGTTCCATAAGGACAGAGTTTCCTTACGAACTAACCCGTCCTTTTTGCCTAAGGTGGTTTCAACATCAAATCTAAACCAAAGCATTGACCTCCCTGTTTTTTTCCCAGAGTATTCAAATAGGTCTGAACAGAAATTACACTGCCTGGATGTTCATCGTCAATTAAGGTACTACTAGGACAGGACGAAACAATTCAGAAAATCTGATCAGCTGTTTGTCTCCTATGCGGAAAGCAGAAAGGGACTTCCAGTTTCAAAGGTATCATTATCCAGATGGCTAACATCTCTGATTACCCTTGTTTATGAGATTAGACACCAAAAACTGCCTAATAAAGCTAAAGCCCATTCCACCAGAGCTTTGGCTACTTCTCTAGCCTTCCAAGACAGACTGCCTATTGACACCATTTGTGCAGCGGCTACTTGGGCTACTCCTCACACTTTTATTTCCCATTATAAGTTGGATTTAGCTTCTAGGCATAGAGCTAATTTTGGTTCCACTGTTCTCAGGAGTCTGTTCCGTTAGGCCACCCGGGACAAGGTGCTAGGGACGCGGTCCCATCCAGCAAGAATGAAGGCGAGATAGACAACTTAACATATAGAAGTTATGTTCTTACCATAACGTTCCATGTTAGTTGTCTTCTTCTCGCCTTCTTCTTGCGTCCCACCCTCCTTCCCCCTGGCCTGGACAGACCTAGAGGAATTGTGATCGTGACCTCTCTTTCTGCCACCTCTTTCTTAGTCATATGCTATTATGCATATTTCTTGTTTCAGGATGTAGGTCACCCTTTTTCCTCCTGCTGTTAGAGGTGGATTCTGTTTACAGTCATTCTGTTATTGATATAAGCTGGGTTAGCTTACAAACGAGATCTGAGGTAACTCTCGCCTAGCATTGTGGGATATAAGGGGAGCCTCGAGCCGGTGGAACCAACTCTCGAGCTTTAGAGTGGCCGAGTCGGAGCCGAGGTCGGCTCCGAACCCATCCAGCAAGAAGAAGGCGAGAAGAAGACAACTAACATGGAACGTTATGGTAAGAACATAACTTCTATTTTTATCAGACTTCTAACATTTTGGGGCTTATTGACTTTCTGTAATCTATTTCTTTTATCAACCTTAATATGTCTGTCCATCTCTATTAAATCAAGCAACTCTTCCCTTAAATCAATGTCTTCTAAACTGAGGGTAAATTCTTTGTTCTCAGTTTCCTGCGGGAATTCTACAGAAAGTTCCAGAATGTCATCCTATGACATATTTTCTTCAACTGCATCCTGTGTCGTCTGTTGCTTTTTCATATGTGAACCCACTGGCTTATCACTCCACAACGCTGATTGTGTCAGAGTTCCCACTGTTTCCTGTTCCTTTCCTTGCTGTGCATTTCCAACTGAACTTTTTTACTGGTTTCTTACTGAAGACTCCAGAGTATCTTCATTTAACAACTGATCAGATGCTTCCTTTTCCAACTGTTTCTCCTTAATTTGAGGACTCACTATTCCATCATGCTGTGACATTTACTAGAGTTGGATTTTCTACACTAAATCCTTCACTTCGCAGGTAATCCAGAACTTCAGTTTAACATCTCCATTACTAATCCATTTTTTCTACTTCACCAGTTGTTTACTTATTTTTTTGTATTGCAAAGTTTTTCGTATCTGGCTGCCTTTGCCTGTATTTTTTTCAGATATCTTTGGTGGTGGTTTTTTGTATTGATTAGCTTTGCTTTCTCCTGAGGATAAATATTGCACAATATTATATCTCTCGTTCTTTCCCGCACCCATATTTCTTTTTCAGATATCTTCTGCTCCCACCCATTTCTCTACTTTGGGAACTCATTGTTCCATCATGCTGTGACATAACCCATGTAAGACTTTTTTATATTAAATCCTGCATTTCACAGGTATTCCTTAACTTCAGCTTCTGTTTAACTTCTACTTTACTAATCTTCTGTTTTACATTCCCCCCTCTGTGTTCTTTTTTGTGTTGGGAAATATTCCATATCTGGATGCCTTTGCCTGTATTTCTCTTCATCTTTAGAGTTGCTTTTTTGTATTGATTAGTTTGGCTTTCTCCTTTACATAAATATTACATTATATCAGATCTCTCTTTTTTTCCATGTCCATGTTTCTTTATATACCTTTCAAATATCTCTAGGTTTTTGTTATTTATATTTTCACACTTCCTCAGTTGCTTCTTTTTCCAAACAGCTAAAGTTTTCTTGGTTTTTGTATAATGTCTTTCATGAATATGTCATATTAGTAAACACACATTTGCTTTTGACAGTTTTTATCGTGCAAGTATTTCTTTCTTGTACTTTCTTTCTTAATCTTTTTGAATATGTTCTATCTGGAAATTCTGGGCTTCTTGCATAATAGTAGCAGTACATATTTTCTTTCTTATCCTCAATATTCCACTCTATCATCTTGATGGCTCTTTTTTGCCTGTTAGTTTTTGTGATTTTTTATGGGCTACTACTTCCTTGTACAACTGGGGTGGGGGCATCCTCCCACCAAGCTGGACCTAACCTCATTGTAGGACTGCTTTTGTGTCTTGGGGATTCTACACTGTCATTTATTTTCCAGTCCTGGTACCAGTGCACTTACCAATATTGGTTACTTTCTCATCCTGGAACCTGTTCCCCAGCTGTCTTTCTCATTTTTTAGCCTACTTCTGTTCAAGGTATATGCTATATAAAATACAGTCTATATATCAGTGTAGTCTTGGTGAGATTTTGTAAAAATAGGGTCAACTTAGTGAAGGTACTCACCAATACTTGAGGATCAATTCAGTTTCTGCTAATTTTATCATCTCTCCATCCAGACTTTGTGACCTCATTACTGTAGCAGAAGATTTTAGGAAGTCAGATTATTTTCTTTATTTTTTGCTGCTGAGTTGACGATACAAATGAGTGATATTGTGAGTTTGCATAGTGGTTAAGGTGTTTACCTCACAGACAAAAGTTAGATGGTTTAATTCTCACTTTGAAGGAAATTGGCCCACAAGTGCATCTAGCCTAGTACTTAACAATGAATCTATGAGGCTATATTGTGGTGCGTAAGCTGATTCGTAGCCACCATGGTAGCCATGCAGTGATCCACTAATGATGTTTTCTTATTTTTTCTCCTGTCTTTGAATTCACAGAGATTGAGTGAATAACATTGCGGTAGTTTTGTTATTGCTCTACTTCACGCAGCTGGAGAATTTTATCAAGTTGTGAATAGTGTTTATTCTCCAACAAAAGTGCTAAATGGTGGTTGCTGAGGTGCTAACTGTGTTTTCCTCATCCTATCATAGTGGTTGTTGACATATTTAGAATTCCTGACCTGTTAGTATCTGATGCTGTGCTTGAAAAAATATTGATCAGTAATACAAGGCCACGCTATTTTTTTTAATCAAAGAATGTCCTGACTAAAGTCACTGTTGCATTATTGCAAACAAATGGGTTATCACCATGGATATCAGGCCAGAGTACTAAAACTTAACCTTCCCTGGGACATACGTCTGATGTGTGAACTAGGCTCGTAATCTTTGGGGTATATAGGTGGATGTATAAGCATAGATCGTTAGATTGCCTCACCACAGGCCTGAACACAAGTTGCATATCCGTTGAACTGATCGTTGTTTGGTTGTTGGTACTATTGTTATAGCTTCTTTAAAACAGATTTCAAGATTTATCATAAGAGACAGATACTACACAAGATTCTTTTACAAGAACTTTTCATCAGCAACGTTATAAACTCTGATCTTTTGGAGGCAGGAGGCTGTGTATCAGGGGTAGCCAGCGTAGACTGGAAAGCATTTAAAAAAGTCTGCATAACTGGAGAGACAGTTGAAGGGTCTGGAATGCCCGTTTCCATGAGGTTGTAATACATGTTCTGGACCTTTGTAGTCTGTCTAGACTCCCACTCAAAATGTTTCACCAAGTGTATAATTGTCTTTCCAAATGAAACTTATTCAATAGGAGAATCAGTGGAATTGGAGTTTTCATTATCAAAAAGGATTTTACCAGGGGAGTAGATTTGAGAGGGGTATGCCAGTTAATGATTAGAGTTAGGGGCATCGTTTTCAGAAGAAGATGAATCTAGAGTAATTTTTTGGAGTGTGGAAGAAGGAGGGTGGGCAGAAAATGAAAGGTGTTTCAGGGCCATAATAGCATTGAGAAAAGTCCATCCATTCCTTCTCCCTGGATGGGGGAGCAGAAGAGACATATCTAGTTTTTTGTAATTTCTTCTTTGGTATGACATCCACCTGAAGCAAGCAGGGTGGTTCAGACCCTTGACATAGCTCATTCAACTTACCCAGGATCGATTCCATAGCTAGAATCTGTGGAATGCCTTTGGGACCCTCTGATATGATGATCAGCAGTCCACCTTTCTCTGTGGGAGTAGTTTCCTCAGTCATAAAACTCTCCTGTGTCATGCCAGCCTCTGGCATGGTCTCATTAGAGAGCATCAGAGGTGGAGTTGGATATTTCCGTGGGATCTGGAACCTCAGCGGGTGTGCTGGAATTAGATTAAGTAGACTTGACTATCCGACCTAGGCCTTTTGAGCTTTTTCTTGAGGACTGGTGGTATGTCAGGGGAAGTGGAATTTGCCATCTTGGAGTGGACCAAACAATTCAGATATTGGGTCTCCAAGAAAGTGCTGAGCAAAAACAGATGGGATTGCAGTCTTTGGTACAACGAATTGGCAGATGGAACAGGCCTTGTAGTTGTCTTCTGGACCAAGGGAAAAGAGACACTTGTGCAGATCTTTATATGGGATTTGCCTACCATACTTGCAATTACCCCAACTAGTTGACATCTAACAAATGTAGAGCTCAACAGTTTAGATAAGGAAAGGAAGGTTCAACAGCGGGGCCCTTATCTATTTCGAAACTATGGTATCTGTGACCAAATGATGATCAGGCCAACAGATGCATGACCCCTGTTTGGGCTGGCAGCAAAATAGTCTGAGAATCTATGATCATACATCCACCTGTGTACCCCTATACTTACAATGTGAGATCAGAAGTTGGATAAAATGCCAGGTTTTTGTGATATAAAAAATGAGACCACAATAAATCATTTCAAAACTTTTCCCACCTTTAATGTGACCTAAGGACCTGTACAATTCAATTGAAAAACAAGCAAATCTGTTGGGGGGAAAAAATATAAAAAACGTGCAATACGCTGGTTGCATAAGTGTGCATACCCTTAAAATCTTACTTTAAGCACATTTTAATTTAATTACAGATTTCAGTCTTCTTGAGTACACACCTGCCATCACTTAAAGAGACTCTGATTAACCCCAAATAAAGTTCAGCTGTCCTAGTAGGATTTTCCTGACATTTACTCAGTTGCCTGCTACAGCAAAAGCCATGGTTCACAGAGAGCTTACAAAGCATCAAAGGGATCTCATTTTTGAAAGGTATCAGTCAGGAGAAGGGTACAAAAAAATTTCCACAGCTTTGGCTATACCATGGAAAACAGTCATCAAAATGTGGAGAAAATATGGGACAACAGTGACGTTGCAAAGAACTGGACATCCCTCCAAAATTGATGAAAAGACCAGATGAAAGCTGGTCATGGAGGCTGCCAAGAGACCTACAGCAACACTGAAGGAGCTGCAAGAATTTTTGGCAAGTACTGGTCGTGTAGTACATATGACAACAATCTCCCATATTCTCCATATCTCTAGACTGTGGTGTAGGGTTGCAAGATGGAAGCCTTTTCTTACACAGAAAAACATCCAGGCCCAGCTAAAATTTGCAAAACAACACATCAGGTCTCCCAAAAGCACTTGGGAAAATTTGTTATGGTCTGATGAGACCAAGGTTGAACTTTTTGGTCACAATTCTAAAATACACGCTTGGCACAAAAATAACACTTCGCATCACCAAAAGAACACCATCCCGATGGTGAAGCATGGTGGTGGCAGTATTCTGCTTTGGGGTTGCTTTTCTTCAGCTGGAACTGGGGCTAAAGTCAAGGTGGAAGGAATTAAGAACTGTTTCAATTAACAGTCACTTTAGGCCCAAAACCTTCAGGTGTCTGCTAGAAAGCTAAAGATGAAGAGGAATATAACCTTTCAACATGACAATGACCCCAAGCATACATCCAGATCAACAAAAGAATGGCTTCACCAGAAGAAAATTAAAGTTTTGGAATGGCCCAGCCAGAGCCCAGACCTAAATCCAATAGATAATCTGTGGGGTGACCTGAAGAGGGTTGTGCACAAGAGATGCCCTCGCAATTTGAAAGATTTGGAGTGCTTTTGCAAGGAAAAGTGTGCAAATACTGCCAAGTCAAGATGTGCCATGCTGATAGACTCCTACTCAAGAAGACTGAATGCTGTAATTAAATCAAAAGGTGCTTCAACAAAGTATTAGTTTAAGAGTGTGCACACACAACAAAGTATTAGTTTAAGGGTGTGCACACTTATGCAACCAGCATATTGTACGTTTTTTATATTTTTTCCCCTAACAGATTTGTTTGTTTTTCAGTTGAATTGTACAGGTTATAGGTCACATTAAAGGTGGGAAAAGTTTTGAAATTAATTATTGTGATCTCATTTTTTTATTTCACAAAAACCTGGCATTTTAACAGGGGTGTGTAAACTTTTTATATTCACTGTGTGTGTGTGTGTGCGTGTGTGCGTGTGCGTGTGTGCGTGTGTGTGTGTGTATAGATATTAAAATCAATAAATATTTTATTGGATTTATATTGTGTTTTGATATGTACATTTATTATAGTTCTAGTACAGATTTGCTGAAACGAAGTCTGTTATGCACTAATTGTTTTTTTGATTGTTTTCATATACATTTTGGTATTTGTATGATTGTATATGATTTATATCGTCATGATTTGGTTACTTTATTTTATTGTTGGACGTCTATGTCTAGGCATAGGTGCATCTGTTTAGGTAGAGCACTTGTCTTGGGAAAGGTGCCATTGTCTAGTAGTTCTGATGCTGTTCGTTAGTCAGATATAAAAAAAGATCCATTATGGAGTAGTCAAAATAAATAAGCCTGAAGAGATGGTGCTTTGAAGCGATCTGCATAGGGCTTTGTGTTTATGCGTTGTATTCTTTTTGTGAGGACCCTCTGCGGATGTTCTAGTTGCACATTGTCTGATTAGATACATACCAAAGGGAGTGTTACACTTGATGGGTATGATAAGAGCTGAGTATAATGGCAGTATGACTTCTCTGGACTTAGATGGCATACCCTTATTTATAAGTTGAATGACACAGAGTGATTTTCTTACTACCGTAGATACACAGTCAAAAGCCATGTTACTTTCTACATGAGTCCCTAAATCCCTACTACTGTGTCTGCTTTTAGGGGTGTTTTGTGTCTGATGAAATGATGATTAATATATTGTGAAAGCGCTATTCTATAATTAAAAAACATTTTTTACCTTTTAGCCCCCTGTGTGTTCGGAGTGCATATTTTGTTCTTATTTTAACTAAACATGCTTAGGTGTGAAGCCCTTCAGAGCTTTCCTGCTGCCGATGAGAATGCTGCTCTGAGGCTTTCGAGGATTGATGGCTGGCTTGTGCTTTCCTTTGCCGGGTAGATAAGTTCTCTTTTGGGGAAACCATCCATTTTTTTTGTATTTACTGATATGTTATTTTCCTCTTCAGGAATGTTAATTTAAGGCTAGGAGTGTTGTGTTTTAACAGTGCGTCTCAAGACTGTAACATACTTTTAAACCAAACACTTTTTTTTTTTTCTGTCAGTTTAAAAGTAGTGTAAACTGATAAAATTTTCTTTGGAGAAACTGTGCTTTATTTTTCCATTGTGGTGCTGCTGTAGTGTTTGAAAATACTTTTTACTGTGTTTATTTTTGTCAAAAAAAGTAACTTTCATGGACTGATAGTTTTACAGACATTTGTTTGTCTTCCCTGGGAAAGAGGCTAATTTTCGACTTGACCATGGAACAGATTTTTGGACCCATGGTCAGCCCTTCTTTCAGCCACCCCCCCCCCAAAAAAAGTTAAGCAAATAGCCTTTGCCACCACAGCAGGCTAGCTATCTGCCTCAGCTGCAGGTAGGTGACTCTGCTGTGGCCATTTGTTGTACTTCAGATCACTCCTTTTTTAACCCAGTTCCCTCTGGTGCAGCACCTACAGCCACTACGAACCTGGGGTTAAGCACAACCTCTACTGCTGTTAAAGTACCCTCAATGGGCAAGGGAGAGCCATTCTTGTTGGTCCTGGGAGAGAGAACAGGAAGGGTTTCTCTGTTGTATCAGAATGCTGTGTCCATCCCTGGGGGAAGCAACAACTGCCATTAGTAACATGGTTGGCATCCTTTTTCCTGCCAAAAAGAAACAAAACCAAACGTGCTTCTACTCCTCCAATTTCTTTGGATAGGAGTAGTTTACTGGGACTGGCTCAGGGTTTCTTGTAGAGTATTTTCTGTTAAGAGAAAGCAGGAAGGATGCCTCTTTTCCTGAAGAAATTCAAGATTCTGAATCTGAACAGGAAGATGCAGGGATGGATTCAGGACTTTGTCCTCACATCTGTGATTCAGATTCTGAGGAGATAACAGTTTCTAATTCTCCCCATGGGGGGGGGTTCTCTTTCTGTGAGACTGTTGCTGGAATGTCCTAATGTTTTCAGTGAGAGAACTCCAAGGCTTCTCACTCCCTCAGAAAATATTGTGATTTGTTAGCGAAAGATTTTCCTGAACCTACACCCATTCCTCTTCCCAGCTTTAGTGGATTTGTGTCTTACTGCTGGTAATTTTCCTGATAGCTAGCTGTCCCTAAAAAGGCAGATAGGATGTATAAAGTTCCCCAGTCTTTTAAATTTTTTACACCCCTTTACCAGACCTGACCTAGCAGCTGTAGCCTTAGTTGACTCCACTAGTGCTAAGCACTTAATTCTAGTCCTAGTCTTTCTAATAAAGATGGGAATTTATTCGGGGGTATGGGAAAAAGTGTATACCTCTGCAACTTTGATTTTCGGAATTTTTAAATTGTCAGGCTCATATGCTAACGTTTGTTCCAACATATTGTGAAAATATGCAGAATATTTTATCTGTGGCTTCTTGTGAAGAAAATGTTTCTTCTGTTGCACAGGCCACTGTTCATTGTTTGCAGTGTATGTATGACTGTGTTAATACTTCTTCCAGAGCTATGGTCACTGGTACTATTTTAGGAGGTTTGCTTGGCTGCATTCTCAAAACCTCCCAGATGTAAAAGTTAGATTTTAAATTCTCCCTTAAAGAGAGATTTAATGTTTGGCCCCTCTGCTGCAGAGGTGATGAAAAAAGTGTGATGAAACAGGCAGCTTGATCCAGGGAATCTCTCTCTTTCTAAATTGTCCAAGGGATTTTCTTTCTCCTAATCCAATGTTGGCTAAAAAAAAATGAATAAACAGTCTCAAAATTTATGTAAACAGATGTTTAAGAAGTGGTGACAAGGAGGTTCCAAAAAGAAGTCTCAAACCTCCCAAAACCAAAGACAGTCCAACAAGTCTGAATGACTATTCAAGAGGCCTTTTGACTCCCTACCGTGACCTATTTTCTCTTTTCAGAAAGTCTGAATCTCCATTTTTCTCTTTGGCAAAAGATTGCTTCAGACAAATGGGTTCTGAAAATCATTAATCAGGGTTACAGGTGGCAGTGGGAGGAAATTCCTCTTTTCCACTGGGTCATTCATCATCCTGCAGATCAGACTGTTTTGTCTCCACCTGTTCTTCATCACATGCTGTCCCAAGGAGTGATGAAGCCAGTTCCTCTTTAACAGGTGAGGAAAGGGTTTTATTCAAGGATGTTCCAAATGCCAAAGAAATAAAATGCTTGGAGACCAGTCCTGGACCTTTCTTTCCTAAACCTGTTTATAATCATGCCCAAAATCAAAATGTCACTTCACAGCCTGTTACTACTGCTTCCTCTTTCAAATTTCTTGATGACACTAGATTTAAAAGGATGCTCATTATCACATTCCCTGTTCATCCAGATTTCAGGTGTTTCTTAAGGCTTTGTGCATCTGGATCACATTATCAATTCTCTTCCTTATCCTTTGGACTATCCACTGCACTAAGAATGTTCTAAAAAGTGTCTACGCTCCAATTATAGCTTATTGCAGTCTACAGGGTAGCCACATTTTTCCATATTTAGATGGCTTGATTATCTTTGTGGAGTCTTTTTCAAAATGTCGAGAATCTCTCTGTTGAGTAACAGATCTCTTGTAGAGGCTGGGATTCCACAAAAACATTCAAGTGTCTTTCTTGACTCCCTCACACTGGATTGTGTTCCTGGGATATCAGTTATACACCTCAATTCAAAGAGCTTTTCTTACACAGAAAAAAAAAATAGATCTTTATTTAGACTGATTTGTAAGGTTGTCCACTCAGACTTCAGCCACTCTGAGGGAATACCTCAGGGTTTTTGGTCTCATGGCATTTTTGATTCTAATCACACTCACCAACAAGTTGTACATAGGCTTATAAGTAAATAGACAGCTAGCTGACCTTGTAGACCAGTTTAAGCCTAGCTAATTTCTCTTCATAGGTGAGAATCAAACTCAGTACCTTGCCTCTTTGAGGTAAACTCTTTAACCATTATGCTGTCCCCCAACCATGAGAAAAATACAGTGGTGTCTGAAATCTCTTTGGTCCCAGCATGAACACCCTTTATTTTTCCAAATTCCAGTACTAGGGTTTGTCACAAGGTAAATCTTTTGGTGGAGACAACAGATATAATTAAATTCAGGTCTCCCCTTCTCCCTCCGTGCTCCAAAGCAATCAGGACAGACACATTGGACTTTAAGCTTATTGTGTGTGGGACACCAGTGACAAGATGTAAACACATAAATATCAAGGAGATGCTTGCCCTAATCAAGGCACTGAACTCTGAGCCATCTTTGTTCCATGGGACCTCTTCAAGTGGTTAGAGACAATATCACAGTCATGTGGTACATCAGTAACAAAAGGGAACCAGGTTGTGCCCCCTTTGCATGATAGCAGTGTTAGCTTGAGATGTAGCACAGTTTCACTTTGCAGGTATCCTGCATTCCGTCAGAGCAAAATTGTATGGCAGACAAGCTGAGTAGGACTAGGGCAGACTCTCACAAATGGAAACTAGATCAGGGAATCTTCCATGGTTTGACCCATCTGTGGGGAGTTCTTCAAGTTAGACCTCTGCCTCCTCTCTGAACAGCCAACCAACATAATTCTTTTTAGGACTGTCTTCAAGAAGGCCTGCAAGGCAGATGCCTTTTTTTTCCTTTGGAAAAGAATGTACCTGTATGCCTTTCTACCTTTTCCACTAATAGCCAGCATACTTCTGAAGATTCGGAAGAAATCCCCCAAGATCATTGTAGTGGCTCCCTTCAGGCCCAGGCAACCATAGAAGTTCTTCTGGTTTCACTGTTGCAGTCCCAACTTTTTGGATTTCCTGCAGTGAAAGCCCTTGGACTACCTTCCTTTCTCCAACAGCTGTCAGATGACCTAACCAATGTCAGTACACTGGGGTGTAAGGGGAGTGTGCCCGCACCATGACCTCATTTCTTTCATGCAGTCGGAGCTAAAGTACAGTTAGTCAGTGCGTCAGTCAGTCCACACCAGAGAAAGAAGAATCTGGAAAGCCAAGTACACCATTGGGGAACCTTTTTTGCATTTTTTGACTAATGTTAGAGAAAGCTAATAATTGTCTCTGCTATGGTAAACGGATTCCACACCGGAACTTCCATTCTTCTGTGTTACTTGTTTGGGCCCAGATCATGATGTTCCCAACTGTCATTATTGTACTCAATTTAATAGTAGAACCTTTAGACATAGGGCTGAGATTTTAGCTAGACACCTCAGTGAGTCATCAGACCATACCCATTCTCTGAAGTTGATATCCCTAATTGGAAAAGGAAAATTGCCCCAGGCTTAGGGCCTCTGACAATGCCCGCTCACCATCAGCTAGTCCTCCCAGGCTTTTTAAAACTGAAGAAGGTAAAGCTCTTTTGTAGCCCCCTTCAGCAGCTGAGGTGGTGGCACAGGCCATATTGAGACTCGTTAATAGTCTGATATGCCTTCCTGCCCCCCCCCCCGACATTCTTTCAGCCAGTGGGACTCAGTGGTTCTGGGACCACTTTGCAGGCCTTGGCTTTCAACGACCACACTAAGACCAGCAACATTTTCTTGCAGTGCAAGGACATTGCAGCTACCTCTGTTCCACGGGAGCTGGGCACCCAGTCTTCATTGGATGTCAGGCCTAAACCTAAGGCCACTCCTAAAAAAACAGCAACCTTGCAACCCTAATTTAGACCTACCAGCTCACATTGCCATGTTTACCAACAGTATCTTCTGAGATTGGTTGAAGACCTAATCTCTCTCTCGTTAGATTCAGGCAACCTCCTCTGGTAAAAGAAAAATGGACACCCATCTAGAAGACTGTTTTGACCCTTTTGAGCTAGATGAGGATTCTGACCAGGACAATTATGTCTTTGAAGAAGATGACTCCGTTGCCTCATTTGGAGACTTGAGACTTGACTCAGAGGAGAACCTGGCTTCTGCCTCCCCTCCTGAGGATATTTCCTGTGGGGAAACCCTACACACACTGAGGGAACATTTCCAGTGGGAAGCACAATATTACCCTCAATCCAAGAAAAGGCTTAAGGAATTTCTAAACCTCCCAGACCAGACCATAAATCCTGTCACCAGTACCTCCTGTTTTAGAGGTGATGGATGATGTATTTCAGGACTCTTCTTTGAATCCAGGCCTCCTGCCAGGATTTAGAGGGTTCTAGAGTCACACAAACATCTCTTCAAGAGCCCTGTAGTTGACCCCGAGGTTTTGACCCCCTAGCCCTGAGGGAGCCAAAGCTAGCTCCTCAATAAAACTCTTGCCCACAGATAAAGAAAGTAGGGCTCTATACAACTCTGGCAAAAAGGTTTACACATCTGCTACCCTCTTTTGAGGTCCATGAATTGCCAGTTCCACGTGATTAAGTACCAAGAAACTGTACTGGATTAGATCAAGTGGAATCTAATGACTATAAAAGAACAAGGAGCTTTCAAAAACAGTTACAGAACCTTTGTAATTCCTGCTCACAGTTAGTAAAACACTCCCTATGCTGTGGTTATGATGCTATGGAAGCCTCCATCAAGGACTGCAGCTGCAGGCTCTGTCATCAGAAGGCACACTTGACTGAAGGAGCAGACCCTCACCAGAGGATGTAAAATCAGACCGAAAGCTGAGGCTGTACTCAGAGGATAAGGCCAAATCTATGCAGACTGTTAAGGCCTTTCTTCAAGTACAACCCCCACATTTCAGCAGAAACTACCCTTGTAAGCATTGGTCCTTTTCTTTCCAATCTAAAGCTAGGCAAAGAAAGCTATGTAGAGAAGGGAGGCAAAGTTGACACAAAAAGCCAGGCAGCGGCATTTAGAAGACTAGGGAGTTTGACCACAAGCCCCTGACAGGGATCAGCAATCATCCATGATGTTCTTTTTCCCTACTTTCCCTCCCCAACCCACCCTCTCACAGGCTGGGGGGAGGCTATCACTACTCCAAAGAAACTGAGACCAAATTACTACAGACTACTGGGTGCTAAACATTGTATCAAAGGACTACAAACTCAGATTCAAGCAGCCTTTGAAGCCCTTAGGCTTCCTAGACATTCCCCAAACCAAAAAAAAAACAGAGGCATTGACCCAAAGAGAGATGCTATGCTCTCAAGGCAACTGGTTCCAGAACACCTAAAATGAAGGGTCCAGGAATAAAGGCACATAGCTGCCTTTACTGAACCTGTCTACTCTCAACCAATTCCTGCAGGTTCCAAAATTCAAGATGCTAACCCTTCAGAAATTTTTGCCTGTGATCTCTCCAAATGCCTACATGATTACCCTGGATTTGAAAGACGTATACCTGCATATTCCCATACAGGAATCACTCAGAAGCTACTTATGCTTCAGAGCAAATTCCAAATACTGTGAGTTCTGTGCTCTGCCCTTTGGCTTGTCTGCTCTCTTCAGGGTCTTCACAAAGTGCTGAACTCCATCTTCTGCAGAACACAAGGTGTTCAGATTTACCCTTATCTGGACGACTGTCTTATCCAGGCTACAAATGTGGCAAAACTCATCTCAGACTTGCTATTCACCCAGAACCTCTTAACCTCCCTGAGGTTCACCATCACTGCACAGAAATCTCATACAGACCCTTAACCAGGATTGTGTTCCTAGAGGCTCTACTGGATTCCACCCTCCAGAACGCATTCTTGCCTCCAGACAAGGTATCATTCCTGACACTGTACTTCCAAAAAGTTATGGTCAGGGATGTCCTCACAGCCATTGAGGGCATTGGGGTTACATGGCGTTTTGCATCGCCATGAGTCCATTGGCCAGGCTACACATAAGGAAACACCAAACTACCAAGCCAGCAAAAAAATACCATGAGTCTTGTTTTAACAATTTTTAATAAAACTCAAGCGCCTCGGCTAAAACCAGCCTTCATGGAGTTACAAAATAATCACCACATAACAGCTATATATATATATATATATATATATATATATATATATATATATATATATATATACATACACACACACACACACACACACACACACACACACACACACACACACACACACATAAACACAATTAGATACAATTAATTAAACAATGACATAAATAGTCAATCATTTATAAAAAAGAAAAGGAACTTTTTGAAGAAACACCCTCCAGTTACATTCGTTATTCAGACCCACTGGAGAAAGTGTATTAAACTCTAAAATATATAAAGTTTCTTTATATAACTTCTTTTTTACTAAGTCCTCATCAGTCTCTAAAATTTGTTCCAAAATACAAGCTCTTAATGACAAAAAATCACTATTATGACAAGTATAAAAATGTGAAGCTATAGGACTTTGTAGCATTATTATTTTTATATCTCTAATATGCTCCTGGAGCCGTAACTTAAATGTCCTTTTTGTTTCCCCTATGTAGAACAAATTACAGGGACAAGATAATGCATATATTACTGACTTAGTCATACATGTAAATACAAAAGTGGAACAAAATCTAACACCATTGATTATTTCAAAACACTTAGTAGTATCAGGGCAAACTGAACACCTTCCACAAGGGAAGGTGCCACATTCAACAGGATGTTTATCTCTTCACCTGGTTGTACAAATTTATTATGCACCAACATATCTTTAATGTTCCTACTTCTTTTAAATGAAATACAGGGACCTCTATACAAGTTCTTTGCACCATCCATATTAGTCAGATAGGGCTAGTAATATTTAATAGCCTCAGTAATTTTGTCACTTAAAATATTAATTTCTCTTATTAACAAGGGACCTATTATAGGTTGAATGGAAGTCTGTTAATTTATATAAAGCATTCAGAATAACCTTTTCATCATATCCACTCTGTTTGAAATGAACACAGGTGTTTAAAATTTCTCTCTGTAAATCAACTTCATCATTACACAATCTGCTTACCCTTAAAAGCTCATTATAAGGTAGAGCTTCCATAGTGTGTGGAGAATGACAGCTCTTACTATCCAAAATATTACAATCTCCAGTTCCTTTTCTGTATGTGCTGGTTGTTATACTATCATCCCTAATATCCAAAGTAACATCTAGGTAGCTAACTGGTTTTCCTATCTGTAAACTATTGAATTTTACCTGAAATCGATTTACATTTAAATCATTAATAAATTGGCGGGCTATTTCTGCACCATCCTTACACAAAAAATTAAATCATCTATATATCTACAATACAAAACAAAATTATTAAAGAAATTCAATCTTTACAAAAATTCAACTTCAGAAAGACCCATAAACAGAAAGACGCACCCATGGCAGTACCTTGTGATTGATGATAAATAAAATTACTAAATTCAAAAAAATTATTTGTCAAAAAAAATAAATTAATTCCATCACATAACTGCTCACAGGGCTTTCACCCAAAAAGAACTTAACAGCTTCCATTCCCAACTCATGAGTAATGTTTGTATATATACTTCTCACATCTATAACTATCCAAATAGTAATCCTTATCACATTTAATTTCCTTCAATTTATCCAAAAAGTGAAAGGTATCCTTAATAAAAGAATTTAATTTAGCTACATAATTGGGCTGGCAACTCAACACCGTAAAACTCCACTGCCAATCATGAGCGGACTGGTGATCTACTGTGGCGACCCCTAACCGGGAAAAAGCCGAAAGAAGAAGAAGAATTTAGCTACATAATTCAAAAGATGTGAGTGTAAAAAAACCCATATTATGAAGAAAATAATTCTGTGCTGCCACTGTAAGTCTTCCTGGAGGGGGACTGACATTTTTATGAACTTTTGGCAAGTAATAAAACTTGACCATATAACTACCCTCCATATTAAATTTATATTGAACATCCTGCCTTGTGAAATAACCTAATCTCAAGCCTTTAGTTACTAGTTCTTTTAAAGTTTACTACAGCTTGATGAAAAGCATCAATATTCACTGCCCTATATACTTGATCATCAGATAAACGGTCCATGCACATTTTAAAATACTGTTTACAGTGCATCACAACAATTTTTCTACCCTTATCTGAGGGTTTTATAACAATGTCTAACCTTTTGCATAATCTCAGTAAAGATTGCAATTCACTTTTACTCATATTATATGACACATTTTTCTTCTCAAATGAGAAATCCTTCAGAATTTTTTCCAGTGCGAAATTTTACATTTTTGAGAATTGTGATATTACTTGATTACAAAAAGGAGATATAAAAGTGCTAAAGTAACCTGCCTGTATTTAAAGTGCAATATGCATTAACATTTTTGTCAGCATCAAAAGAAGAATTACAAGAAAAAAAGTCCAATAATTCATCTTCACTTACAGATAAATTATCTTTCTCATCAGCCAGGTCATATCTGGTATCAGATTCATAGTAATTAACCAAATGCAATTTTCTTACCAGTTTAAAACGTTCTGCTTTTAAAAAATGTGCTCTTGGCAAAGAAGTTGGAATAATTTTAAGACCATACTGTAAAACAAACTTTTCAGTCTCATTTAAATCAACTCCAGACAAATTTACAATTAAATTGTTCAATGCACATCTTTTTGTCCGTTTAACTACAATACCAATGTGATTAATGTCAGTATTTAGTCCCGTTACTCTGCTGCTTAAACTACCCGCGGTGGTGGTGCTGCGGTAGCGTTGTCGCCTCACAGTAAGACGCTGTCTGGTTCGATTCTCAGCTAGAGCATCGTTTCCGTGGAGACATGCGTGAATGGGCGAACCTTCGTTGAAGGTTGTGCGTCAGGGCTCGTAACTCGGCACGTAAAAATCAACTACCAATCATTAGCGGACAGGAGTTCCGCTGTGGCGACCCCTAACCAGGAAAAGCCGAAAGACACAACCAACAACTCTGCTGCTTAAACTGTTGAGCATCTCTGTTACCCTCATATCGCCGTTTATATCCATTCTGTTTCTTCCCCTGCTGTTTTCCTTGGCCCCGAAAAGTATTAATCATATAACCTGGTTGTCTAGGGGCAGGTAAAGGTGGATACTTAGTATTTTCTTTATCAGAGCCAACCGACGTGTTAGCCCCATCCATTGAAACAAAAGAAACATTCTGGCATCTCTTGGTTCTACCTGAAGAGTTTTTATAACCTCCGGTACACATAAGGAAACTTCAGTGGTACCTCAAAAATGTGTTGGCCAACATTCACATTCCCTCTTAACCAAGATAAAACTGATCCCTTGTCTCAGAGAAGAATTTGCATGGTGGGCCTGGACTTGCTTTCTCACCCCGAGTCTTCCTTTCAGATCCCCCCCACGGGACAAACACTGACTACCTCAGAATGCCTCAGAAGTAAGCTGGGGAGCTCACTTAAACTACTTCCAAACACAGGGGAAGTGAGACCACAAGTTCAGGAACAAGCACACAAACCTAAAAGAACTCGTGGCAGTCCAAAAAGGCCTGATAACCTTCCAAGAGAAATGAAAGCCAGGAGTACTAGTAATGAAAATAGACAATACCACAGCCATGTGATATAAGCAAACAGGGTGGGACCCACTCTTATCCTCTTTGCTGCTTAGCAATGGATGTTTGGGAAGTAGCACACTTACTCAATTATACCTTGTAGCACAATACCTGCTTGGTATGCACAACCAGCTAACTGACCACCACAACAGAAACCTGTCAGACCCCCCACTAGTGGCATCTGCATCAGGAAGTATTTCTCAGTATAGGCAAAAAATGGGTTGTACCTCTAATAAGACTTTTCGCCACCAAGGAGAAAGCTCAATTGAAACAAGTTTTGCTTCAGGGACAAAATTAAGTCAGCCTGGAAGACAAATACTTTTTCCCTTGGACTGGCCTCTTCCTCTATACCTTCCCTCCAATACCTCTGCTCCCCAGGGTACAGCTAAAGATAAGAAAAGAGGGGCAAAGAATAATATTGATAACCCCAGACTGGCCCAGGAAGCACTGGTACCCTCTACTACTGAGCTTAACCAGCGTGGAACGATGGCAGCTGCCACAGAGATCAGGTCTGTTAACACAGGACAAGGGCAGGATTGTACACCCCAACTTACAGACCCTCATACTGTCAGCTTGGAGGATACCTTCAGATTTTAGAAGGATCTTGTCCTAGACAAACAGGTTCAGAATATTCTAAAAGAGGACAGAAGGCATAGTACTAGGAAATCCTACACCACAGAATTGAAAAGATTCTCACTTTGGTGTAGGCAAAATGCACAAAATCCTCATCTAGCCAAGATTCCGGTCATCCTGACCTACCTGGCCAGCATGTTTCACAAGGGTCTGTCTTACTCATCCATAAAAATTCATGCTTCTACTATTTCAGCCAACATTTCCTGCCCAACCTGCAATTTTCTCTCACCCCCTTTTGAATAATCCACATCAGACCACCCAGAAAGCATCTGGCCCTACCCTTGGACGTTATTTTGT
Source organism: Protopterus annectens (assembly GCF_019279795.1). Lineage (NCBI taxonomy): Eukaryota > Metazoa > Chordata > Ceratodontiformes > Protopteridae > Protopterus > Protopterus annectens. The sequence continues at coordinate 1,433,404,347 of NC_056741.1, forward strand.
TGTGGAGAAACTTACTTTTTCACCTTTCAAACCAGCTGCTTTCTCTGAGTTAAAATTCTTGACATGGAAAACTGCCTTCTTGTTAGCCATCACCTTTGCTCTAAGGGTTTCTGAGCTGCAGGCACTCATGTCAGTGGGAACTTTCTGCATCTTCCACCCAGACAAAGTGTCACTCAGGGTAATCCCTCCTTTATGCCCAAGGTGGTGACAAGGACCTCCTTAATTCAAACTATATATCTGCCTACTTTCTTTCCCAGCCCCCAAAACAAAAGGGAAAGAATACTGCATACCTTGGATGTGCATAGGCAGCTCTGTTGCTATCTAGACAGAAAAAGACTATGTGAAAATCAGGCCAACTGTTTGTGGCTTTTGTCACTGGCTCTGAAGGGAAACCAGTTTCCAAGCAAATCATCTCCAAATGGATCTCACACTGTATTTCTGTTTGTTACAGCCATTATGGTAAGAAGCCCCGTAATGCCATGAGGACACACTCCACTAAGGCTACTGCTGCCTCTACTGCCTTCTTCAAAGGGGTATCCACCAAAGACATTTTGGAGGCTGTTACCTAGTCTTCTTTGCATACTTTTACCAAACATTACCACCTGTCAGCCTTCTCCAAGTCCAGAGCAAGATTTGCCATTGTCATCTAGCAGGACATCCTCGGCTGTCCTTAATGTGACATCTTCCCTTCTTTTTAGCTTTGGGAGTCATCTCACAAGTCAAGACTGCAACAGTGAAACACAAAGAACATAGTACTTTTGTGTATACTTAACATAAATCTAGATGTTTGAGTGTATTACCTGTTGCAGTATTCTTTCCATTCCCTCCCCCTACCAGCTTACAAGGTAGGTCGAAACACGCTTCTTCTCAGTCAATGAGCCCTCTTCCTAACTTTCTTCTTGTCAGGTTTAAGTGCTGCAGACCTTTGACATCAGGGTCCCTCTTGGGGGGGGACGGGGGACTCCTAGCTTTAGGAGCAAGACAAATCTGAGGTCATGGTGCTGGAAGACTCCCGTTATACCTCAGCATACTGACGTTGGTTTGGCCATCCCCCAGCTATTGGAGGAAGGAGATTTCTCTCTGGTAGTCAGGCCAGCCAAGGGCTTCCACAGTGGGAAATCCCACAAGTCAGGACTGCAAAAGTGAATGCCCTCGAACATCTACATTTATGGTAAGTATACACAACTGTACTTTCTCCCTTCTTTTGGAAGTAACCAGGGGCAATTACCATAAGCTTTTTCATAGAGTAGATCTACTCACACAAGAACAGAGGGGGTTTGATACATCCCATCATCAGTCATCTTCAGTTGACTGCCTGGGTAGTAGGGTCTTAATTCCTTTTAGGAACCTATTTTTCTGAGGATGTGCAGCAGGTACTAATGAAGGTAAGAAAGCCTGCTGCTAGAAAATCATATAATAGCAAATTTTAAAGATTTTCTAGTTTGTGCCAGCAACATAACCAGCACCCATTCTAGGGTACTTATTCTCTAGATTTGCAATATTTGGGTGAGTTACTATCATTTGGTCTTTCTTATTCCTTTATCAGGGTGCATTTATTGGCTATTTCAGCAAGTCTGGCCTTGGAGCCTCCTCTTTCAATGCAGTTTCATGTCTTGCTCCATTTGAACAACTAAAATGGCTGACTTGAGGTTCTTAATATGGTAAACAGTTTTACCGATTGCTCTGATGTCTGCAAGAAAGGTGTCCGAGTTGCAAGCTCTTATGGTGAGTTAAACCCCCTACCTAATTTTTCGTAGGGACAGGGTTTTTTTGAGAGCTATTTTTTTATGCCTAATGTGCTGTCCAAGTTTTGTTTAAGCCAAACTGTCCCTCTCCCCATTTTCTTTCATGATCCTTAAAATTAGGGACTAGGAGAAATGATACTGCATTCCTTGGATGTCCGCAGGCAACTCAAAAGTTCTTTCTTGACAGAACTAAATCTTTTAGATCTTCGGAACAGCTGTTTATTTCTTGTGAAGGTAAGAAGGCGCAATCTGTGTCAAAACAGACTGCAGATAGTTTTCTAAGGCTATTACATTTTGTTGTACTCCCCATGATAGGCCCACTGTACCAGGAACTTGGCTTCATCTGTGACATTTTGGAAAGGGTTGGATTGTTGAACTGTTGTAGAAGCTGCTACCTGGTCCTGTGTACATACTTTTACAAAGCGCTATAAACCTGATTCCTTCTCTAGGCTAGGTTGAGCTTTGCTAGGACCATTCTCCAGGGGCTGTTGAACCATTCTTCCTCCTCCCAAATGTAGATAACTATGGTAGTCTACCAATATAGGCAAGGCTAATGCAGCAGTGATCAATGTAAAGAACATAGTACAGTTGTGTAAGCTGATTTACATAATAGTGGATGTTTAATTAATAACTGCAGCAGTAGCCATTCCCTTACTTCCTCCAGCTCCCTTGTTTTTTGGTATGTTTTTATGCCATGGTGTGGACATTTATTTTTTGTTATTCCTAGCATTGCCCTTCAGGTTTCAGTCCCCCATCTCTTTCTGCTGGCAGGAAAGCTATGAAAGGTTTTCCACCTAAACTTGTCTTTTAGTTAGCTCAGCTCAAGCGGCTTGAAAGTTTCAGCACGTGGAAGGTACTTGAAGCTTTGGAAGCTGGCCAGCTGTTATATCCCATATAGATAAGTCTACTGAAGCAGTTGGATCAATCAAACAGCTACTATTATGGTAAGTTTAGCTTACACGGTTGTACTTTCCTGGGATCCATTGATGGCTTTCCCTTGTATAGAGGAGTGACCACTGCAGTCCTCCATTCGCATGGCATGAAGCCTGTTTGAAAGCTGTGGTTGAATAGTGACTCCAGTGGCACTGATAAGTCGTATTTCAGGCTATTTATGAGACATTCTGGGATATTATTGAGGCTGATCAAAGCTGTATTTGTGGCCTTAGAGAGTGCCTTTAAGACCTTCTCTCTACTTATATTTGGAGGGGTTATGTAAGATGGTTTTTCCTGGGTGGAGGATGGGGGGGTGCTAAAGTTGAAGCTGAATTTGTCAGCCAGAAGATTCGCTGTTTCACCAGGTTTTATGGTTGTGGCTCCATTTAAGAGCAGTTTGGTAATTTGCTGTGTGCTGCCTTTGAGGTTTTCGACATAGCTGAAGAAGGCCTTATGGTTGTCCTTGGCCTGAAAATTTGTATTGTTGGACTGGATTAGTGCTCTTGGTTGCCTATTGAATTTCATGAGAGAGTTTTTTTTATTTTTGTACAACATTTTTAATTTTGGATTCCACTAGTGTGGTTTGTTTTTTAAGGTAGTTTTGGGATTGTTTCTGGTAGACACAACCGTCTCTGTAATCACTGACATGGTTGTACAGAGCTTCTGTGAATAATCCCTCTTAGGCTGCTTTGTCATCTTGGTTTGGAGGAACTTAAAATTTTGACGGGTTGTCATGTAATAAAAGACTGTTTGCCTTGGACTAGTTCCTAACTGTGACAGGGTTTACTGAGGTTTCAGAACTGATTTTTATTTCAAAGGGCACTACTTTCTGGTCTGAGCTTGCAAGAGAGGATACTGCATGGGGATGCGGGTAGTGCAGCATTCTCCCATGTTTGTGAGTGCCAGGTTAAATAGGCTTGTATCTCTGGTGTTCATGCCCACTATCTGGTTCAGGGCATTTGTATTTACATAGTCTAAGAATCTCTGCACCTGCAAGTTTGGGGTCATGTAGGATTCCTCATTTATAAAGAGAGAATTAAAATCCCCCATGAGTATGGTATTTGATTTAATGGGACATCTCTCCAGTATGTTTAAGTATGAGCTATGGGTTTCACGGGACATAGAGGGAGACCTGCAACTTGCCAGCATATGATATGGGACTTTGTCTATGGTGATCTTGATGTGGTGGAACTTCAGCAGGTCATCCTGTGTAACCAGCCTAGAGGTATGCTTGCTTTTGATGTATATAGAGACACCTCCACTTTTAGTCCCAGCCTGTGCAGTTGCTGGTCTGAGTACGAAGCCACTAAAGCCTTGCACTGCTGGGGTACTCTGCACTGTTAACCATGTCTAGGTAACTGCATAGATTTCTGTAATTTATTTATATATTTATATTTTTATCTTTCTTTACCGGGAAAGTCTGACTGGGTGATAACCATTTTCACTGTAGTTCCAGGGAGAAAAGCTCCATTTGCTTACATTGCATTATACTAAGTTCCAGTTAAACACAGAGTAGTTACATTTTTATTTACATTTATAGTTACGTTTATACATTGTAAAATTTTACAGAGTTGGTAGTTATTAAAGAGGCAGCAGTTATGTATAAAAAGTTGATGTTCTTCGTCTTCCCTTGCTGCAGTCCTGACTATTGGGTATAGTCCGCGTCCCAGTCGGCCCGAATACCAGAGTATAAGGCTGACGTCGGTCATGGCGCCTTAGACTGACGTCAGTACGTCAGGGTACTAATGCGCATGACCGGCGCCATTTCCTCAGTCTTTTGCCGCATGGTCCGATGCAGAAGCAATTTTGCGAGTGCAGGTTGGCGTTCTGAGATTTTCCGAACCGGAGTTTCAGACCGAGTACAGAGTTGGCTAAGTAACCCGTTGGGGAACATTTTGGTTTTTTCTTGCCTCAGTATATTACCGGATGTCAGAAAAAGTGAATAACTGTATTTCTTGTGGGAAGCAGATACCGCATAGGGATTATCATACATTGTGTATACCTTGTTTAGGGCCTGAGCACGACGTTGTTGGTTGCCGCTCTTGTGCTAGATTTAATAAGCGCACTATTAAGAGGAGGCTTGATTGTGCTAGGTTAGTGTTTGGGAAGCGTTGCAATTACACTATGCCGTCGGATGCTCCGACGCCTGCTTCATCTAAGAAGCGCAAGGATAAAACAGGGAAGCCTAGGGGTGAGGAACCGGCAGTCCCGGACGTCGGTCCTTTAGAAGGCTCAGGGGAGCCAGAGGTTTTGCCAGGAGTCTCTATGGAGTCTCAGGCAGATACTTTACTGTTACAGGATGTGCCCTCTCAGGAAGTAGGCCAGGCTGAGGGGGCTTCTCAGGTAACTGTTCTTCCCTCTCTTCCCAAGGTAGTTAGGGCCTCTCCTTCTGTTTCCAGAGCTTCTTTTAGAGGAAGGCCAAGTTCAGCTTCTGTAGGGGCTTCTCCTAGCATTTCGGCTCTGTGCCTAAGAAACATATGCTTAAAATGGCTGAAGATTTGATTACTCTGATTAGAGGTTCTATGCCCCCACCTGATAAGAGGCCTAGGGTGGAGCAGGAGTTTGATAGTTTTGAACAGTGTTCACAGGCTTCAGAGTCTTCTGTGGAAGACTTGCAAGAGTTTCCTGCTTATTCTGATTCTGATGTGGATGATTCCACTCCTTCAGCTTCTCCTCCTGAGGATTTTTCATTTTCAGAGACTCTTCACTCCATGAGGGAGCACTTTAAATGGGAAGGCCAAGATTACTCTGACTCCAGAAAAAGGCTTAGGGAATTCTTGTTTTGCCTCAGCATAGGCCCTTAGCTATTCCTCCTGTGTTGAATGTGGTGGAGGATGTTTTGCAGAGGCTTCTCTGAACCCTGATTCCTTGCCTCCTGCTCCTGTTAAGCCTGATAGGTATTATAGGGTGCCCAAGCTCATAAGTATTTGTTTAAGAGTCCCAGGGCGGACCCAGAAACTGTTTCTCAGGGGCCTAAAGGTGTTAAAGCTTCTGTTGTTAAAAATCCTGTTCCCTCTGATAAAGAGGCAAGGGCTTTGGATAGGTGGGGTAAGAAAGTATATACTTCTTCCACTCTAGCCATGAGGGCGTTGAATTGTCAATTTCATATGCTGAAATATCAGAATTATCTCCTTTCACAATTGAAATCTAAGGTGGATGCTTTGGCGGAAGGTATTGAGTGTAAAGAATTGCTGGATTTGGTTCATGTGTCTGAACAAGTGGGTAAGCATTCTTTGCAGTGTGGTTTTGATGCTGTTCAGGCCTCCTCGAGGGTGGCTGCTACTAGTTCTGTTCTTCGCAGACATGCATGGTTGAAGGATCAGAATTTAGCTGAGCATGTTAAGACCAGGATTTTGGATGCTCCTTTACAGTCTGATGTGTTGTTTGGACCGCCTGTGGAAGCAGTTTTAAAGAAAATGGAGGACAAAGCTAAGTCTATGCAGACTGTTAAAGATTTTTGCAGGTGCAACCTCCGAAGTTTAGTAGAAATTGGCCTGCTAAGGGGTGGACATATCCTGCTTATGGTTCCCAGTCTAGGGGTAGATCTAGACGTGGTAGGGGCAGGGCTCAAGGTTCTTATAGGCCTAGATCAGACAGTTCACCTGCTCAGACTTCTGGTGAGGGCAGGGGTCAGTCCTTTCGTAAGCAGACCCAATGACCTGCCTTTTCAGCTGCCAGTGGACTCTCGTCTGGCAGCTCCTTTGGGAGGAAGATTGTCTCTTTTCAAAGAAAATTGGGATTTAATCACTCAAGACAGATGGGTGCTGGATATCATTCATCACGGGTACAGATTTTATTTCCACACAATGCCCCTTTCAAAGGCATGCCAGATGTTCCTCCTCCACAAAGAAAAGAGGCTCTCAAGCAAGTTTCTCAGTTACTCCAGATAGGGCTATTCAGCCAGTCCCTGTGTCAGAAAGGGGCTTCGATTTTATTCTCGCCTGTTCCTAGTACCAAAGAAGGGGAACACGTGGAGACCAATTTTGGATTTATCTATCCTCAACACTTATCTGGACATTCCCAAGTTCAAGATGTTGACGTTACAGCAACTGTTACCTCTGCTGGGCAAGGATCACTGGATGGTAACTTTGGATCTCAAGGAAGCTTACCTTCATGTGCCCATAAGGCTAAGTTGCAGAAAGTATCTGCGGTTTCGAACTGGAGATTTTCATTATCAGTTCTCTGCATTGCCCTTTGGCTTATCTACTGCGCCCAGAGTATTCACAAAGGTTCTGGCTCCAGTGATAGCTTACTTCAGGCTTCAAGGCATTCAAATTTATCCTTACTTGGACGACTGCCTGATTCTGGCTCAAGAAAAGAACACCTTCTACAGCATCTGGAATATGTCATAGCAGTGCTAAGATGCCTAGGGTATTCTGTGAACGAAATAAAGTCCAGTCTAGTACCCTCTCAAGACATGTGCTTTCTGGGTGTGAGACTGAATACAGCAGCCCAGATGGCCTTTTTAACCCCGGACAAACAAAAGAGTCTGTCACTTTACTTCCATCAACTATCTCATCAGTCCGTGCTGACTGCAAGGACAGTCCTTCAAGCATTAGGGTTCATGGCATCTTGTATTCTGGTGCTTCCCAATGCCAAACTGCATATGAGGAAGCTGCAATGGTATCTCAAAATGTATGGACACAGCACTGCCAAGATTTGGACACTGTCATTCAAATAATACCTTGCCTTCAAAAGGAATTCTTGTGGTGGGCTCAGGAATGTCACCTAAACAAGGGACTCTCTGTGACCCGGCCAGAGGCGAGTCAGACTTTAACGACAGATGCCTCGGACACTGCTTGGGGAGCTCATCTAAATGGAAAGTGGATACAAGACAAGTGGCCTGCCAGACTACAGCATCTACATATCAACATGAAGGAGATGTTAGCAGTCCAGTTTGCATTGATGGCGTTCAAGGAGTTACTTCTTCCAGGGCAGGTGTTGATTCTGACAGACAACACAACTGTCATGTGGTACATCAACAAGCAAGGGGAACACATTCTTATCCTCTATGCAGGCAAGCAATGATTTTATGGGAGACTGCGTTAAGCCTGCAACTGACTCTTCAGGCAAGGTTTCTGCCAGGAGCACAGAACTCCCTAGCAGATGTTTTAAGCAGACAAATCATGGATCCCCACGAGTGGAAACTGGATCTTCATGTATTTCAGAAATTGACAGTGTCATGGGGAACTCCAGACATAGATCTGTTCGCTTCTCCACTAAACCACCAGCTGCCAAAGTATTGCACAAAGGGGTTTCATCACACAGCTTGGAAAGTGGATGCTCTGTCTTTCAGTTGGAAAAACCTTCATGTCTATGCTTTTCCACCTCTACCTCTTCTTCCAAAGGTATTACTAAAGGTCAGACAGGACAGGCCAAGGATGATTTTGATAGCTCCAGATTGGCCTCGGCAACACTGGTACCCACTTCTAAGGAGTCTTGTAAAGAAGCCTCCATGGCCTTTACCTCTGATTCCTCATCTGTTATCTCAGAAGGACGGTCATCTGCTCAATGTCAAACTTCAATCTCTCCATCTCACAGCTTGGCATATTCTGTGTTGAAACATGGAAGGTCTCAGCTTCCTCAACAAGTTTTAAATGTGATTATGGAAGCTAGAAGGCCTAGTACTAGGAGAGTGTACGCAGAAAAATGGAAGAGATTTTTAATTTGGTGTACGGCAAAGAATTTGGAGATTTCAGAGCCTAATTTGAGTGTGGCTCTTCAATATCTTACTGAGTTATTGGACAAAGGTTTGTCTTTCTCTTCCATAAAGATTCATGCTGCAGCAATTTCAGCTCACTATGATTGTGACCCACCTTTGTTTTCGCATCCTTTGTTCAAGCAGTTTCTTAGAGGGGCAAAGAATATAAGACCCCCACGTAGAGCTCCTACTCCTGCTTGGGATCTCAATTTTGTGTTGGAAAAACTTACTCTACAACCTTTTGAGCCGGCAGCTACTGCTGAATTGAAATATTTGTCATGGAAGACGGCTTTTCTGTTGGCTATTACTTCTGCAAGAAGGGTGTCTGAGTTGCAGGCCCTTATGGCAGTAGAGCCCTTTTGATTTTCCATAAGGACAGGGTATCATTACGTACTAATCCTTCCTTTATGCCTAAGGTGGTTTCTAGTGTGGCTTTAAACCAAACTATTCATTTGCCTACGTTTTTGCAGATCCTCAAAATAAAGGGGAAAAGATTTTGCACACTTTAGATGTACACAGGCAATTGCGTTATTATTTGAGCAGGACTAAAGATTTTAGGCAGTCTCAGCAGTTACTTGTTTCTTTTGCTTTAAGTTCACAGGGCAAACCTGTGTCAAAACAAACTATTTCTAGGTGGATTGGCTTTTGCATTGCATTTTGTTATTCCCATCATGGCAAAGAGGTTCCAGCTGGGATTAGGCCTCATTCCACTAGGGCTACTGCCACTTCAACAGCATTTCTAAGGGGTGGCAACTAAGGATATTCTGGAAGCAGCTACTTGGAGTTCAGTGCATACTTTCTCTAGGCATTATCACCTGCCTATATACTCTAAGTCTAGAGCTGGTTTTGCCACAGCTGTTTTACAAGGCATGTTGTCAGCTCCTGCTACTTTATAATTTGCCAGCCTCCCTTACCTCTGCTTTGGGATTCTACCCAATAGTCAGGACTGCAGCAAGGGAAGACGAAGAACATAGTACAGTTTTGTACCTACCATAAATGTAGATGTTCGAGGATTCCCTTGCTGCAGTCCAATTTACCTCCCTCCTTCCCCTCTGTGTTTCAGGGTGGTTGTGTAGGTGCCTTTACATGCTTATATTTTTGTATATATTTTACTGTATATATTGTACATGTTTATTGGTGCAGGTTGTTTTTGGGACTTGTCTTTTTGGGTCTTCTGACATCTGGGGCAAGAAAAGACTGAGGAAATGACGTCGGTCATGCGCATTAGTACCCTGACGTACTGACGTCAGTCTAAGGCGCCATGACCGACGTCAGCCTTATACTCTGGTATTCGGGCCGACTGGGACGCGGACTATACCCAATAGTCAGGACTGCAGCAAGGGAATCCTCGAACATCTACATTTATGGTAGGTACAAAACTGTACTTTTTGTCATTTTACTGAGAGGTTGAGAGTATTCTGCTTAAGGAGAGTATTTAGAGAGTATTGAATGATGCACACAAAGTCATAACCTTGTGATGACCATGTGCAGGACCAGGTTTGGTTATAATGTTGTTTAAGCTGTGGTTTTAAACTGTTCAGTTTGTCTGAGAGTTTTATTTGTGTTGGAATACTGTTCCAGAGTTTTGCAAGGCACTGGGAGTAGAGTGAGTCTCATGCAACATTTGACTTACTTGTAAGAATAAGAATTTAACAGAGCGGAGGATCCGTGCTGGACAGTAGGGCAGTAATAAGTTTTGCAGTGCAGGGCATTTTTCTGGATGGTGAATGAGTTTGTGTGTAGCATTTAGTTTTGAGTATGTTAGGTGGTTGTGTAATTCAAGCCAATTCAATTGCTTTAAGCTATGACAAAGGTCATGTCTGATTAGACATGATAGATGTCTGCATCCACCAGGGTGAGGAGAGGTTGGAAGGAGTAGAGCTTCTTCTTTAGACTTCTGGCATTGAGCATTAACACCTTTTGATTTCTTTTGGTAGATTTTGCTGCATTGGAAGTTTTGCCAATTTAGAATTTTCTAAAAAAGGCTGTATATAGTGTAAGACACTGTTTTATCCAATATTTGAAAACCTAGAGGGGACAAGATACAGACCATCCTTGGCAAAGCAACATGGTTTGTTAATCACATTCTCCATTGTTGACGAGTATTATAACCTCCTAGAATGATACCATAAACTAAGCCAGTTATTAAAGTCAGTCATCTTTTTTTCTTATTGTGGCATCATCCTTGATGAAGGTAGGCACATACCAGTCTTTTGACACACACAGTCTAGGGAGGTATGTCTTAGGTCATTCACACCTACATGGACTGTGACTGAATCATACTGCTACTTCTGCTACAGTGACTTAAGTGAATCATTAACTTGGATTCTGGCCCCTGATTGGCAGCGAACTGTCATTTTCTTCTTCTTCAACCTTGTGAGTGGAGCATCCATATGTGGTACAATGGAGTCCCCTGTGATCAGAGTCCTGGGTAGTGTATTAGCTTGCCTTATGTGCTTGGTAGTTGAGGCTTCAATGGTTGTGGCTATATGTGCAGTGTTAGGTGCTATTTTTGAGTCTTCTGAGGATAATTTTTTTCTTTTGAAATGTCTGAGGTCTTTGGGGTTTGGGAAAATTGCATTTAAGTGTCTTAGCATAAGTGTATGGGGGGTTACTCTGCATTTGTCAGACATTGCTTTGTTTGACAAATGATAGGGGTGGTAGAGATTGTCAAACACCCAGTATTTCAAAATGCCATTTCTTCAAAAGTCATGAGTGGGGATTGGGAGGAGGTTGGTGTGTGTGTGTGTGTGTGTGTGTGTGTGTGTGTGTGTGTGTGTGTGTGTGTGTGTGTGTGTGTGTGTGTGTGTTAGGGTAGGGGTTGGGTTAGGATATAGGTGTTGTGTTTGCATGCGAGTGTGTGTGTGTATTACGTTTAAGGTTGGGGTTAGATATTGTGTTTGTAGTGTGTGTGTCTGTGTGTGTGTAATTTGTGTAGTGGCAGTGTTATGGGATAGATTTTTTTTTGAGGCATGATGTGGGGTTAGGGTTAGCACACATTACTGAAGTGAGCAGGGGGAACTACAGACTAGACTAGGCTGTAGAATACTAAATTCAAGGGGCTTCCCAATGTACAAATTAGCTGCTTTGTTACCCTGTGTGCACAGTGGTTGCCCTACACTCATCGAGCTAGGGGTCCACCAGATTGAGTTGATATGATGTACTCTTGATGAAACTAAACTGTATTGGATCCAGTGTTTGAAGGTTTTCTATGCCTTATTAATCATTTCATGGTAATTCTTTCCATGGCTTTGCATATCAGACTAGTCAGAGTTATTGGTGTATATAGTTACCAGGATCTGTTGATGGCCTGCCCTTTTATAGAGGGATGACCCTTATAGGCTTCCATTTAAGTGGCACAGCCTGTTCAGAAGCTATGATTGAGTAGTGATTACAGTGGCACTGTTAGGTCATATTTCAGGCTATTTAGGTGGCATCCTGGAATGATATCTGGGAACCATCAAAGCTGTATTCTTGGCCTTAGAGAGCTGTTTGAGAATCCCAAGTCGAGTTTGCACCACAAGTGGTGGTATGGACTGTCTGGTCAAAGGTGTTTGTGTTTGCAAAGTCTAAGAATCTCTGGATGTTCTTTGTGTTTCACTGTTGTAGTCATTACATTTGGGTAATTTGCTGGCAGGTTGCCCTCAGTCGGCCTGATTAACAAAGCATTGGGTCCTGCATCGGTTGCTGTCCCTTCTTCCATGACGTCAGGTCGTCAGGCATATAAAACATGCAGTCAATGCTATTACATCAGTCTTTCTTGTCGCGCGGTGCCAGAAGCAGTTCGCAATTGCCGGTCGGCCGACTCCTGAAATTTTCATTTTCGAGTTTTAGATCCGAAGTCTTCAACCAAAAAGCCAAGTACCCCATTGGGGAAGCTTTTTCTTGCTCCTTACCAATGTCAGTAAAACTTAATAATTGCATTACTTGTGGGAAGCAAATACCTCAAGGATTTCCATTTGTACTGTATTCCTTGCCTAAGCCCTGACCACAATGTACCTTGCTGTCGGTTTTGTGCTTTAGTTAATCAACGCACTATCAAACGTCAGTACATTTTTGCTTCTAAATATTTTGGCTCACGCTTTAATTGTCCTGAAATGTCGTCGGTTAGCAATCTGACTACCAGAATACCTAAAAAACTCAAAGAAAAAGACAGAAACAGGCCATTGAGGTTCAAAACTTCCGACAACGCTTCTCCTAAGCCAGTCGTCAGTTCACTGGTACTCAGTGAGGTGCTTTTGCAGCTCCTGATACCCGCTACTTCTGATTCGCAGGCCTCTACTGAGACCCATTCGGAGTCCGGTATGCCGTGAGATGCTTCAATTATGGAACCCGCAGATGTCTCTACCTTGGATGGGTCTGGAACCACTGTGCAGGCACTGGCTTCTGAGAGTGTTTTCAGGCCTACAGATTTGCATATTAGACCAACGCCATCTTCAAAACTATGGCCAAAATCCCAACCTATGCCTAAAAAAATGACACCTGGGCCACATGTGCAGGCCCTTATGCCTAAAAAGCAAATTATCAAAATGGCTGAAGATTTAATTACTCTAATCAGGGGTAGCCAACCCCCCCCCCCCTTCTAAGAGGCCTAGGCAAGACATTGATTATGAATCTTCTGAACAAGATTCTATTTCTTTTGACTCTTCTTATGAACAGGAATTGTCTATACCTACTTATGAGGAATCTGATGCAGAAGATTCTATTCCTTCTGCTTCTCCCCCTACGGATTTTTCTTTTGGGGAAACTTTACATACCTTAAGAGAGCATTTCCACTGGGAAAGTCAGGATTTCTCTGAATCTAAAAAGAGACTTAGGGATTTTCTTCTTCTTCCTCAGCATAGGCCTTTGGCTATACCTCCTGTTCTAGACTTTGTTGATGTTTTTTTCAGAATCTAGTATGGCTCCTGATTCTCTGCCTCCGGCTCCTTGTTAGCCAGACAGATACTACAGGGTTCCTGACTCCCACAAATTCCTTTTCAAAAATTCCGTTGCAAATCCTGAAACCATTTCTCAGGGTCCCAAGGACATTAAGGCTTCTACTGCTAAAAATCCTACCCCTTCTGATAGAGATTCCAGGGCGCTGGATAAATGGGGTAAGAAGGTTTACACTTCTGCAACCTTGGCAATCAAGGCTTTAAACTGTCAATTTTATATGCTAAAATATCAACAGCATATCCTGGGACTGCTTAAACAGAAAATTGTTAATTTCTTACTGTGTGGAAAACAAAGATTTACAGGATTTATTGCATTCAGCTGAACAAGTTGGAAAACATACTTTGCAATGTGGTATTGATTCTTTGGAGGCCTCTTGCAGGGCTGCTATAACTGGGTCTGTACTAAGAAGGCATGCTTGGCTCAAAGAGCAAAATCTGCCTGATCATGTTAAAGCAAAATTGTTGGATGCTCCTTTACAACAGGACCATCTTTTTGGAAATAAGGCTGAAGAAGTTTTAAAAAAGATGGAAGGTAAAGCTAAATCTATGCAAACTGTGAAAGATTTCTTACAAGTGCAACCTGCAAGATTTAGTAGGCACTGGCCTACTAAGAACTGGTCTTTTCCAGTTCCTTCGAGAGCCACTCAAGTCAAACCCAGACATTCCAAAAGCTCCAGATTTCAGTCACAAGGGACTTTCAGAATAAAACAATGGGGTGCCTCCTCTTCCAAATCTGGAAACAACAAGACACCTCCCTATGGTAAGCAGTCTCAATGACTTCCTTTTACACTTACCAAGCACTTGCCTTTTAGCCGCCCCTTTGGGGGAAAACTGGCTCTTCATGCAGGAAACTGGCAACTTAGAACCCAGGACAAATGGGTTTTAAATATAGTATCCCAGGGATACAGATTTCATTTTCACACATTGCCAATTCCAAATGGATGGCCAGACCTGCCCCCAAATCAGTGGACAGAGGCCCAGAAACAAGTACTTTCCCTCATAAGCATGGGGGCTATTCAACCAGTATCAGAAGAGGAAAAGGGACAAGGTTTCTATTCAAGACTTTTCCTGGTACCCAGAAAAGACAAATCATGGCGTCCACTTCTGGACTTATCTACTCTAAACACCTTTCTAGACATTCCAGAATTCAAGATGCTGACTCTTCAATTACTTCCTATGCTAGGCAAAGATGTCTGGCTGGCAACTCTAGATTTAAAAGAGGCTTACGTGCATATCCCAATCAGGGAATGTTGCAGAAGATACCTCTGATTCAAAGCAGGCTACTTGCATTACCAGTTCTCTGCACTGCCCTTTGGCTTATCTACTGCGCCCAGGGTCTTTACAAAGTGCCTGGCTCCAGTAATTGCGTTTTGCAGGCAAAGCAATATTCAAATATATCCATACCTGGACGATTGTCTAATTCAGGCAGAAAACAAGGACACTCTTCTAAACCATCTGGCGTTTGTAAAAAGGGTTCTAACTTGCCTAAGGGTACACTATAAACAAAAAGAAATCACAACTGGTGCCCTGTCAAAAAATTACATTCCTGGGTGCAAGCTTGAATACAACTGCCCAGATGGCTTGCCTTACTCCAGAGAAGCAAATTCATTTGGTGACTTACTTCAAACAGGTGGCCACAAAAACCCTGCTTTCTGCAAGGCAGATACTGCAAGCTTTGGGGTTCATGGCCTCCTGCATTCTTCTAATTCCATATGCAAGACTGCATATGAGGAAACTTCAGTTGTACTTAAAAAGTCTACGGAGTCAGCATTGTCACAGCCAGGAAACAATGATTCCTATCATACCTTGCCTACAACTAGAGTTCCTGTGGTGGGCAGAGGCCTGCCACCAAAACAAGGGACTGCCATTCACACCACCCCCTGCCACCCAAATCCTAACTACAGACGCATCAGACTATGCTTGGGGGCACATCTGGCAGGGAAGTGCATTCAGGGCAAATGGAGCCCAAATCAAATGCACCTTCATATCAATCAAAAAGAAATGCTAGCTGTACAGAATGCACTCGTAGCCTTCAAGGACTACCTTAATCCAGGACAATTAATGATAAAGACAGACAACACCACGGTTATGTGATACATAAACAAGCAGGGAAGTACACACTCCTACCCCCTTTACAGACTAGCCATGGCATTGTGTAACGCGGCCATGACCTATCAAGTACAACTACAAACTCAGTTCGTTCCTGTCAGGAAAGCTGAATACTCTGGAAGACGAACTAAACAGAAATCTCATGGATCCACATGAATGGAAACTGGAACCATGGATTTTCAACATGTTGACACACAAATTGGGGAGCCCAGACATAGATCTTTTTGCCTCACCCCACAACTGTCAGTTGGACACATTTTGCACAAAAAAATCACAAAAAAGCCTGGAAAGTGGATGCTCTATCCTTCAGCTGGAAAAACCTATCAGTCTATGCCTTTCCCCCTCTGCCTCTGCTTTCCAAAGTTCTACTTAAAGTCAAACAGGACAAACCAAAAATGATTTTGATTGCTCCAGACTGGCCTCGCCAGCACTGGTTCCCACTCCTGCTCAGTGTCACACCTTCCACCGTGGCACCTGTCTCGGACACCTTACTTACTGTCTCAGCAGAACAGCCAAATTCTGCACACTCCGTTCCAAACTTTGAATTTTGCAGCGTGGCTAATCACCTAAATTCACCCTTAGCATCCTTCAGCAAACCTGTGATGGATGTTATTTTGGAGGCGAGAAGGCCTAGTACTAGAAAATCTTATGCTGACAAATGGAAAAGATTCTGTGCCTGGAATCAATCTCAAGGGATAAGCACAGCAGTGCTCAACATTCCTCAGATTTTGCAATACTTAACTGAGATGCTTCACAAGGGCCTGTCCTTTTTTTTCCCATAAAAATCCATGCCTCAACCGTTTCAGCTCATTACAACACAGAACCCTCCCATCTTCTCTCATCCTTTATCTCAGAGGGGCCAAAAATTTAAGACCACCCAGGAGAGCTCCAACCCCTGCCTGGGACCTCAATTTTGTATTGGAAAAGCTCACTCTCCCTCCTTTCGAGCCAGCTGCTACTGCAGACTTAAAATTTCTCTCCTGGAAAACCGCTTTCCTTTTAGCAGTCACTTCAGCTAGAAGGATTTCTGAATTACAGACTCTTATGGCAGTGGAGCCTTTCATCATTTTTCATGCAGACAGGGTATCTCTCAGGACCAATCCATCCTTCATGCTTAGGTGGTATCCAGTGTGGCTCGTAATCAGACCATTCATTTGCCAACTTTCTTTCCCAATCCACAGAACAAGGGGAAGTGGATCCTGCATTCATTGGATGTACACAGACAACTTAGATTTTACTTAAACAGGACAAAATCTCAAAGAAAATCTGAACAACTGCTGGTGGCATTTGCTGCAGGGGCAGAGGGAAAGGCTAAGTTAAAGGGAAAGGATAAGCCATTGTATTTGTTTCTGCTGTATGCACCATGGAAAAACTATCCCCCGGGGGATCAGATCCCATTCCACCAGGGCTGCATTTACTTCTACAGCCTTTCTCAGAGGTGTTCCTACCAAGGACATCCTAGAAGCTGCTACCTGGAGCTCAGTTCATACGTTCACCAAAATATTACCATTTACCACTTTTCTCTAAATCCAGCGCTGGCTTTGCCACTGCTGTCCTGCAGGGCCTTATAGCTGGTCCTAATGCTGTATAATTCCCTCCACCCAACCATAGCTTTGGGAATCTACCCAAATGTAATGACTGCAACAGTGAAACACGAATAACATAGTACAGTTGTGTTCACTTACCATAAATGTAGATGTTCAAGTGTATTCACTGTTGCAGCCCTGGTTACCCTCCCTCCAGCCCCCTTTATTTTTCTCTCGCTATACCTCTACATTCTTTCACTATGCTTAAAAGCCCTTTTGGTGTATTTGCTTTTGGTATTGGAGGTAAATGTTTTGTGTTTTTAATTTTATTTGCTCCCCATTTGGGGGGCACCTGACATCTGAGGCAAGAAAAAGTGATGTAATGGCGTCGGCTGCATGTTTTATACCCCTGATGACCTGACGTCATGGAAGAAGGGACAGCAACCGATGCAGGACCCAAGACTTTGTTAATCAGGCCGACTGAGGGCAACCTGCCAGCAGATTACCCAGATGTAATGACTGCAACAGTGAATACATTCGAACATCTACATTTATGGTAAGTTGTACACAACTGTACTTTCTGTAAGTTTGGGGTCATGTGAGTACCCAAGTTTATAGTTTGGTAATTGGTCACCCGTGAATATGGTATTGAGTTGAATGGTGATTGCCTCCAGTAAGTCCAAGTATGTTAGAGGTTTATTTTGTCATAGAGGATGATCTATAGCTTGCAACCATGTGATATGGGACTTTGCCTGTGGAAATCTTGACGTGGAGAAGCTTGTGTGTGTCATCTTGTTTGACAAGTCTTGAGGTGAGTTTGTTGTTGATTTAGATTGATATTTGTTCCCTGCCAGTGTAGTAGCTGGCCTGAATGTTTGGAAGGCATTTATAGCCCTGCACTTCCAGGGTGATCTACATGGCTTTAATCCATGTCTCAGTAACTGCACAGATGTCCACATCCAGGTTGAGGAGAGTGGAGGAGTGGATTTTCTTGTTTAGTCTCCTAGCATTGAGCAGTAACAGCTTTAGACTCCCTTGGGTTGGTTTTGCTATGTCAGAAGGTTTGTCAGTTTGGCATTGCCTAAAAAAAGAGCAGTGGGGGAGGACAATGTTTTAGTCAATATTCCAAAGTTTGAAGGAGACAGATACAGACCATCCATAAAAAAGAAATGCAGTCTTTTGCTGACAAATATTGTTCTCCCTTGGAATAACACCAGTAAAGAAGTTGGTTATTTAAGCCCGTCATTTTTTGTTCATATTGTGGCATCATCCTTGGTGAAGGTAGGATGCTGTTCAATGCAAGGCTTGTACGAGCCCTGGGACGCATTGTTTGAGAACTCTGTAATTTTTCTATTCATATAGTCTAGGGAGCGATGTTTCCTGTCATTTACACCCACATAGACTTACAGCTGAGTCTTACTGGTACTTGTGGTCTAATAACTTGAATGTGTGGGTAATTTGGCTGATCCTGGCCACTGTTAGATAACTGACCGTGATTTTCTCCTTATTTAGCCTGGTAAGTGGGACATCTTTGTCTCACAGAGTCCCCTATTATTAAAATATTGGCTAATGTGTTGACTTGCATCAAGCCTTATGGGCTTTGTAGTTGAGGCTGTAGAGGGTACATCTGTGTATGTGTTGCGTTGGGTGTGGTTTTGCTGGAGTGATTTTGAGGTTTCTGAAGGTTCTTTTTGTAGGATTAATGATTAGGAGGTCTTTGGGGGTTAGGAAGATTTCTTTAAAGTACTTCAGCCTATGTTGTTCTATGTGTTAGGTCAGCACTTTGTGTGGTGGGTGTAATGCTTAAGTTACTGACAAACCTAGTTGTTTTGAGTGCTTTTGAGTAACAGTTTTTTATCCAGTGGTATTGTGTAATTAGATCCCTCACATACTCTATCCATTTCTCTAAGGATTAGTTGGTTATCAGTGATCATGAGACAGTTTCTGCATTGTCTCAAGATGCCCATGTCCACCAGGCTGGTAGTGGAGAAAGTGGGAAAGTGCCAACCCATGGTTTCCTGTCTTTTTTGCTGAACTACAATGAGGTGGTACAGTAAGCTAACTTATAAACTGTGACAGTAGATACTACAGCTTGCTATATATGACTGAATTAGTGTGGCATTGCTCAGTGAGCAAACAAGTTGCTCTTTGTGCATCTGGGTACTGGGTAAAGTTACGGGGGAAGTTTTATAGGGAACATTTATTTTCTAAGTGCCTACGTCTATCCAGGGCACTACTATGTGACACTGCATGACAAGCAGTGGAATTTATAGGGAGAGGTGCTTTGTGTTCACATGTGCAGTACAGGCCTGTTATCCCTGCTTCCAGACAACATTTTCTGTATGCCAGAGTTTGCAAAGAGAATGTATTGGTCACTCCATTAGGCTTATGGTCAGTATATAAAACCCAACTATTCAAACACCGGTCCACTAAATGGAAATGTACCTGCCTTCACCCAAGCTAATCAAAGGAAGTTCTCTCTCTCTGGTTCCCAAGCTCTACAACTCTCATAGTAATCTTCCTATGAGCCTATTTAAGCTCTCAACAATTTCTGTAGCTTCTCTCTAAGCTCTCAACAACTCCTACAGCTACCCTCACACAGCCCAGCCTTGTAAATATTGTAAATAGCATTCTACTGTTGATGTGTGTATGTAAAGCATATTTACATTTTCTTAAAAGGTTTGTATGTAAACTGTTTCCACTCGTAACACATATCTGTTTTCCTCAAATGAAACTGTATGATCCCTACCTTCAAGCTTAATGAATTTGTTAACTATGCATGATATTGAATGCATTTATGAGCAACTATTCTACATAATATTATCTTTAATATTAACTATGAGTTGTATCTAAATTGTATAATGCATCTTTGAGTTTTTCTCCCCGGGCCTCCACTGAAAATGGGTCAGTTCGGCCCAGTGGACTTTCCTGGTAATCAAACTGCAAATAAATACATTTCATATATATATATATATATAGAGAGAGAGAGAGAGAGAGTCATCCACACACTTGTCATTGAAGTCTTCAGTGATAAATCAGGAAGTAACATATATTGTATTTTACTTATTTACTGGTTCCTCAGATGAATGGGGTATTTGGTAATACAATTACTACGATTTTGTTATTTGGAAATATGAATGTATGGTACATGTCAATAGTTAACTTCAACCAAAACATTTTATTTTTTTTTTTTTTTTATTTATTTATTTCTCATTTGTTGACCGGGAAAGTCTGACTAGGTTCCACAGAGCCTGTTTTCAGCGGAGGCCCGGGGAGAAATGATCCAGATGCATGTCTTTGGAATGTGGGAGGAAACCCACGTGAACACAGGGAGAACATGCAAACTCCACACAGAAGGCACCCCAGCCGAGAATCGAACCAGTGAACCTCTTGCTGTGAGGTGACAATGTTAACCGCTGCAACATGATTATGTGGTTCATGGTATCAGATGAAACTGTGTATGATGCTGCAAACACCACTGATACAAGCTGTTTGCAACCTACTATTCAGTGGATCATTTTGGCCCAGTGGACTTCCCTGGTAATCAAACTGCAAATAAATAAATAAATAAATATATATATATATATATATATATATATATATATATATATATATATATATATATATATATAGTCATCCACACACTTGTCAGTGAAGTCTTCAGTGATAAATCAGGAAGTAACATGTCATGTATTGTATATGGTACATGCCAATAGTTAACTTCAACCAAAACGTGATTATGTGGTCCTTTATGGTATCAAATGAAACTGTGCATAATGCTGCAAACGCCATTGATACAAGCTGTTTTCAACCTATTATTCAGTGGATATTTATACTTGTTTAGTAATGAAATATATATATTGTTAAAATCATATTTCTGCACGTATCTCTGGCATTGTGCACTTGGATGGGTTGTGATTCAGTATTTCACATGCTCAGACACACTAGAGAAGCCATGAGTGTCTCCTCAAATTAGTGGGATCTTGGTGACACAAAAAATTGAGTTTTTTCCTGGAAACGTTATGAATGTATGTCATTTGTTCATTATTACATTAATAACTTCAATCAGAGAGTATTTACATGGTACTCCATGGTATCAAATGAAAGTATACACGATGCTTACAAATCTTTGCACAGATGGGTGGTGTCTAACCAGCATTGTGTGGCAGATATTTAAATTTATTTGTTCATTAAATATGCAGATATGTATACTGTTCCTAATCATGAAAATATCTCAAAAAAAATTGGAGTGGTATCTACGGATGTAATTAGCAAAATGAATATCACTTCTGCTGAACAAAGGTTATATTGACAGCTTGGGGTTTGTTTATTCTGGCTACAGAGTTGTTATTACTTGCTTGCATTAATTATAATAAATATATACATTATCTAATTACTTGATCATTATAAAGTTGCTGTTATGTATTAACTTGCATAGTAATACTATCATTTTGAAGGAGTGTCTGCTGAATAACTTTCATATTTTTAACTTTTTTTTGCAACTTTTATCGTTTTTGTGATATATAAATTTGTCTGCAGCTAGGTTGAAAAAGTGCATTCGCAGAATTTTAGCTCATTTGAAGGCAGCCAGGCTTGAACTCTTTAGCTATCAGGAGGTGTGAAATTCCACTCCGGCTATATGAGAAACTGTGTTAACCAGGTAGCCTCATTGCAAAGACTGCCATTTTTCAGGGGAGACCCATGAACAATGTATGGTTAAGTGACTTTGTCAGGGTGACAGTAGACAAATGAAGGCTGAAGGAATCAAACCCTGTACCACTGGAAACATAGTTCACAACCATAACCCTTTGCACCAACTACCAGTACATTAATATTCCTGTTTTATCCCATGGCATGAAAATTTTTACCCTTAGTTGTCCCCTTCCTATGATTTGTGGTGTTCTGCTTGTCTGCAGGAAAAGGAATAGAGGAAAAAGGTGAATAGTTCATATTTTCTGTGAAGTCATTACTTTATAATGAGCTGATAATTTTGTGGATGGCATTATTAAGGACCGCTTGATTGTCATTTTTGGGATCTTTCAAGAATTTCTAAAAATGTGTTCTGATAACAAATCTCTCTTAAGTTCCCTGGTTATGTTAACTTTTTAACCAAACAAGCTGTTTGATCACAGTGATTTCTTGTATAAACTTTAAGCCTTTACTGAAGAGTAATTTTGTCTGAAGAGCCAGTTATGTTTGATTTCTTAAACAGTTTGTAACTAGTAGTTATTCCTTTAAATTATAATGAAAACTTAGTGATATATGCAGACTAGTTAAGCTCCTCAGAACTGAATCTTTATTGCCATTTTTTTAACTAGAGGAGAATGAATTTATTCTTTATGCAATGCGGACTTCCATTCAGCGTTATGATCTTGCATCCGGGAGAAATGAGACATTACCTATAGTCGGCCTTCATAATGCAGTGGCATTGGACTTCGACTTTGAAAAGAACTGCCTTTACTGGGCTGATATTTCAATAGATTCCATTCTAGTGAGTATTATCATCCTAGAGGCATTTACCAGTGAATGAAATTTTTGTTATAAATGCAGCTGGTGTTAAATTTTAAAGCAATTTTCATAATGTAGTGACTTGTGTAATTTTTTATTCAGTGTGGAGAAAGTTAAGTTAGTTATAATGCAACCTTGGAGCTGTTACCTGTGAGCATAATCTTGTCTGGCTGTATAATCTAGCTGCTGCTACCTGTATGTTAAATAAGTGTACACTTTGCCTTCTTCCCCTTTAAACACCAACATCCCCCTCACCCCATATTTAAGTTGTGTTATTTTTAAAAACTGGTGCCATCTTTGGATGCCATTTCAACTCTTTAGTCATTTTTCTGGTAAACAGCACGTCCTCACCTGTAAGCTGTCTAGTTTGTCTTCGGGCATTGCTTCAAACAAGGTCAGATAAGTCACTAGTGCTTTTAATGTGGCCTGGTGGAAGATATTGCCCATAGCTAAGATAAATATCAAACTCAATAAGCATGTTTTGTATTTATTGCATCTTTATAACTGATGATGTCATTTTCATTCATTCCTCAAATGATGGGTTTCAGATCCAGCTCTGAGTCTTCTTCCAGATCCTCACATCCAACTGTTGAGCTCCCTCCTTTACTGATAATGCCCTGCCAGCCTAATGTACCTCAGGTCTCAGTTCTCGCCATATCGCTGCAGATACAGATCCATTAGCTCTCGAGCTATAGGGTGAACTTTAATATAAAACAGTGAGTTTTTCAACACAAATTTTTTTCACCAGGCTATCCCTTAAGCTTCTTCACCTTCCTCCAATAATTCAGAGTTTTTATGTTTATATCTACTCGTCAGGTCTTTCCTTCCACTGTTATCGAGCCTTGGTATTTCTTTCAAGTACCATTGTTGGTACTTTGGCTTTCCTTTTTCTTCCCTGTCTACCTGCTTCAGGGTATTTCTTACTGCCATTGTTGGTAGTTTTCTTGTTATTAAAAAAATAAATATATTACTCTGTCTTTTCTTAAGAACTCCTTGATCTGTGGTATGGCAGACAAGCCAACTGTCTCAAAAAATGCATTTCCTTTGGACACATAATACCCAATTTGGATGCCGACAGAGAATATGTCTGTTGCTTGGGGTGCTGCTCATTTGGATTCAGTATGTTCTTTCTATGCTGGTTTCAATGTAACTCACTGACAGATGGACAGAACAAGCTGATTTTGAAGGGCCTTCTTCCTTCATCATCATCTTCTATTTCAACTGGAGTTCAAACCTCCTCCAAGAAATTAGACAAAGGGCAGCTCGACTCAGCTTCCAAAGACAAGGATACCAGGAAAAGGTCTCTGGAGCCTTCCAACATCATCTGCTCTGTCCCTAAAGCTACCATCAAAAATTTTGAAGAAATCAGATCCAACTACCATGGATCCTACTACCTCAAAAATGAAATCTCCCTGGATCCCTTCATGTCATTGTTCATGGGATCCAATATCTTCTCAGCTCCCTTCACCATTTTTACAGAAGTCTTCATGTAAATGGTCCAGGGCACTATCTAGTACTCACTCACTCAGGTCCTCCAGGAACTTGTCCAAGGCAGGTAGAATTTTCCATCAATGGGGCCAGCCATACAGCGACCGTTTTGCTTCTCCCCTCAACAGCAAGTGCAGCGGGATGTTCATTGTGCATACAGCTGCAGTCATAACAGATGGGTTTTCCTGCCGTCAGGCGGGTCCTCGGTCAGCCGAATTCCAAAGTCTAGGTCTGGCGTCGGATGTCGTCGCTTCTTCCCTGACGTCAGTGCGACAGGAGTATAAAAGAACCAGCCGACGCCATTTTCTTCAGTCGTTCTTGCCGCGCGGTGCCCGAAGCAGAAGCAGTTCGCAAGTGCCAGTCGGCCAGCTCCTGAAATTACGAATATTTTTCAACCGAAGTCTTCTTGAAAGCTAATTACCCCGTTGGGGAAACTTTTCTTGCCTCAGACCGATGTCAGACAAAGTTAATAATTGCATTTCATGTGGGAAGCAAATACCACATAAGGATTTTCATTCCCTCTGCATTCCTTGCTTAGGCCCAGACCACGATGTCTCGGCCTGTCGTTTTTGTGCTACATTCAACAGACGCACTATTAAGCGTTGGGCGGAGTTCGCCCAACACTATTTTGGCAAAAAGTTTAATTACATTATGTCGTTGGATACTCCGACTCCAGTTTTGAGTAAAAGACGCAAAGATAAGGACCGACATACGAGGTCCGCGACTTCTACCGACACCACGCGAAAGCCGACTACAGGTGGTCCGGTTCTCAGCGAGGCGCCTACGCAGCCCCTGACTACCGATGACACTTCATTGGCGGTGTCTTCTGTGCCCTAGGTTGCAGGCTCTTCGGCCCACACCCCGACAACAGATACCGAAGCCACTCTTGGCAGTGAAACTCAGAGTTTAGACAGGCCTGCCACCTCTCAAGGTGTCTTCAGGCCTTCCTCTTCTTTTTCCATCAAGGCTTTCACTAAGTCTAAAGCAGCCATGCATACTAAAAGACAAGCTCCAGAGGGCCCTTCTCAAGGCCCCATGCCTAAAAAGCAGATGCTCAAAATGGCTGAGGATTTAATTACTCTTATCAGGGGTTCTCAACCCCCCCCCCCCCCGGACAAAAGGCCCAGAGTGGAGAAAGAATCCCCTTCCTCGGACCAGGCCTCCATTATTTCAGAACATTCTGAAGACCAGGAACATTCATACTCCCCTTTTGAAGATCCTGATGCAGAGTAGTCCTTTCCCACTGTTTCCCCCCCTGAGGATTACTCTTTTGGGGAAACCTTACATACCTTGAGGGAACACTTCCACTGGGAAGGCCAAGAGTACGCAGACTCCAAGAAAAGGCTTAGGGATTTCCTCTTTCTCCCTCAGCACAGGCCTCTGGCTGTACCTCCTGTCTTAGACATACTAGATGATGTGTATTCGGAGGCCTGCCTTAACCCAGATTCTTTACCTCCAGCTCCAGTCAAGCCTGACAGGTATTACCGGGTTCCTGATTCACACCAATTCCTATACAAAAGCCATGCGGCTGACCCAGAAACTATTTCTCAGGGTCCCAAGGGAATTAAGGCCTCCACTGCTAAAAATCCATTACCTTCAGAGAGAGATTCCAGAGCTTTAGAAAGGTGGGGGAAAAAGTATACACCTCGGCCACCTTAACCATGAGGGCATTAAATTGTCAGTTCCATATGTTAAAGTACCAACAGTTTCTGTTATCACAGTTGAAAAGCAAAATGTCACAACCTGAACAACCAGACTTGAAGGAGTTGCAGGATTTGTTACATAGTGCAGAACAAGTGGGTAAACATACCTTGCAATGTGGTTTTGATGCTTTAGAGGCCTCATGTAGAGCTGCTATTACAGGATCAGTCATACGTAGGCATGCTTGGCTCAAAGAGCAAACCTTACCAGATCATGTCAAAGCTAAATTACTAGATGCACCTCTGCAAAAGATGTATTGTTTGGTGTTAAAGCTGAGGAGGTATTAAAGAAAATGGAGGAAAAGGCAAAATCAATGCAAACAGTGAAAGATTTCCTACAGGTACAGCCTCCACGTTTCAGTAGAAATTGGCCTTCAAAAAATTGGTCCTTTCCAGCCACGGACAGACCCCAAAGAGGTAGATACAGGCGCCCAAGGGGTAGAGGGCAATCTCAAGGATCGTTTAGAGGCAGACAATGGCAAGCACCTACTCAAAGAGGTGGTGAGGATAGTTCACATCCATTCAGAAAGCAGAACCAATGACTTTCCCCTTTGCATGCCAAGCAAGGCTCAAATGGCAGCACCTTTAGGTGGAAAACTGGCATTATTTTCGAAAAATTGGCATATTGTCACCAAAGACAAATGGATCCTGGACATTATAGACAGAGGCTACAGATTCCACTTTCACACCCTTCCAAAAATGAGAGGCATGCCAAACCTGCTACACAATCAAAGGGCAGAGGCACAAAAACAAATTTCAGATCTCATGGACATGAAAGCTATTCAAGAGATACCTGCACAAGAACAGGGTCAAGGTTTTTATTCCAGACTATTCCTGGTACCAAGGAAGGGCAAAGATTGGAGACCTATTTTGGACCTATCCATCCTAAACACATTTTACTTGTGCCAAAATTCAAGATGCTCACATTACAGCAGCTTCTTCCCATGCTGGGCAAGGAGTCTTGGCTGGTAACATTGGACCTCAAGGAGGCATACCTGCATGTCCCAATCAGACAAGATTGCAGAAGATACCTCAGATTTCTTGCAGGTTCAACACATTATCAATTCTCTGCATTGCCCTTTGGCTTATCTACTGCGCCCAGAGTGTTCACGAAATGCCTGGCATCAGTAATTGCCTACTGCAGACTTCACGGGATACAAATATACCCATATTTGGACGACTGCCTGATCCAAGCAGACAGCAAGCACATACTTCTGAAACATCTGGCGTTTGTAATAATGTTGTTGAATTCTCTGGGATACACAGTCAACAAAAAGAAATCAAGGCTAATACCCTCTCAAATAATAATTTTCCTGGGTGCCAGCTTGGATACCAACACCCAGATGGCTTACGTCACGCCAGAGAAACAAGGGCAACTAACTCAATACTTCAGAAAACTGGCAACTTTCACCAGGCTGACTGCAAGGAAAATCCTGCAGGCTCTGGGATTCATGACATCTTGCATCCTACTAATCCTAAAAAAACTATGGTCTCAACACAGCCACAGTTTGGAAACAATAATACCACTGATTCCATGTCTTCAAAAGGAATTTCTGTGGTGGGCTCAAGCATGCCAAAGAAACACAGGTCTCCCATTCTGCAAGCCTCAAGCAAATCAAGTCATCACAACAGACACCTCGGACTATGCCTGGGGGGCGCACATGACACATCGGTGCATTCAGGGCATATGGTCCCAAAAAGAAAAGCACCTACACACCAATCAAAAGGAAATGCTAGCAGTAATAAATGCTATTATAGCTTTCAAAGACCTACTGCATCCAGGCCAGCTATTGATAAGGACAGACAACACCACAGTAATGTGGTACATAAACAAACAGGAGGAACCCATTCATATCCCCTATGCAGGCTAGCCATGTCTCTTTGGAACATGGCTCTGGAATTACAAATCGAACTTCAAGCACAGTACCTGCCAGGCAAGGAAAACACACTGGCAGACAACCTAAGCAGAAATATGACAGACCCACACGAATGGAAGTTGCATCCTCAAGGTTTTACAAAGATAATTCAAGCATGGGGAAGGCCAGACATAGATCTCTTTGCCTCCCACAGAAATCACCAATTGGCAAAATTCTGCTCAAGGACCTTTCATCCACAAGCCTGGAAAGTGGACGCACTCTCTTTCAGTTGGACAACAATGACAGTTTATGCCTTTCCACCTCTTCCTCTGCTGCCCAAAGTTCTATTAAAAACCAGAGCAGACATACCAAAGATGATTCTCATTGCTCCAGACTGGCCAAGACAACACTGTACCCACTCCTGAGGAGCCTGATGCATTCCCCACCATGGATCCTGCCTCTAATGCCTCTACTGACTCAGCACAAATTCAAAACTCTTCACAGTCAGCTGAAAACACTCAATCTAGCCGCATGGAAGATTCCTTAAAATCACAACAGACCCTAATCTCCAAGGAGGTGCAGGACGTCATCTTGGAGGCCAGAAGACCTTCTACTAGAAAAGCCTACTCCGCAAAATGGAAACGGTTTTCTGCCTGGAATGAGAAAAAGGGCCAGAATCCCCAAATACTGAATTTACCTCAAATATTACAGTACCTAGCTGAGTTGCTAAGCAGTGTACTTTCATTCTCCTCCATTAAAATCCATGCCTCAGCCATTTCTGCAGAATACAACACTGATCCTCCTTTATTCTCTCACCCCCTCTTAAGACAATTCCTCAGAGGGGCTAAGAATATAAACCCCCCAAGGAAACAACCAGTACCTGCTTGGGACCTCAATTTCATTCTAGAAAAACTGACCTTGCCTCCTTTTGAGCCAGCTGCTTCAACAGAACTGCAATATTTGTCCTGGAAAACAGCCTTCCTGCTGGCTATCACCTCAGCTCGCAGGGTTTCGGAACTACAAGCCCTCATGGCTGTGCAGCCTTTCATCATTTTCCATCAGGACAGAGTTTCCTTACGAACCAATCCTTCCTTTATGCCAAAGGTAGTATCCAGGGTAGCCTTGTATCAGGCTATCCACTTACCTACCTTTTACCCTAATCCTCAAAACAAAGGGGAGAGACTACTACATTCCTTGGACATTCACAGGCAGCTATGTTATTATTTGGACAGAACAAAGCCTTTCAGAAAATCAGAGCAACTCTTTGTGTCCTATGCTACAGGAGCTCAAGGGAAGCCTATTTCCAAACAGACAATCTCAAAATGGATAGCCCACTGCATACGCTTTTGTTACTCCTTTCATGGTAAAACTGTACCTGCAGGCATCAGATCTCACTCCACAAGGTCCACAGCTACCTCTTCAGCTTTCCTCAGGGGGGTTCCTACCAAAGATATTTTGGAAGCTGCCACTTGGAGTTCTGTACATACTTTCTCCAAGCACTATCACCTTCCATTATACTCCAAATCTAGAGCAGGCTTTGCCACTGCAGTCTTGCAGGGCATCCAAGCTCCTCCTAGTTCCACCTAGTGCCTACCACCCCTTTGTTAGCTTTGGGATTCTACCCATCTGTTATGACTGCAGCTGTATGCACGATGAACATAGTACAGTTTTGTACCTACCATAAATGTAGATGTTCGAGTGCTAATACAGCTGCAGTCCAGGTTTCCCTCCCTCCTTCCCCTCTTGGAACAGGCCTAATGGCTAACACCTCCTCATACAACCTGATTGGGGTATTCTTTTATGGTGTATTTGCTTGCAACTACTGTTTTTTGATTATATTGCATTTCATTATTACATAAATGTATGTATTGCCTTCCTTCTGGGGGCATCTGACATCTGGGGCAAGAAAAACTGAAGAAAATGGCGTTGGCTGGTTCTTTTATACCCCTGTCGCACTGACGTCAGGGAAGAAGCGACGACATCCGACGCCGGACCTAGACTTTGGAATTCGGCCGACCGAGGACC
This sequence comes from Protopterus annectens, assembly GCF_019279795.1. Lineage (NCBI taxonomy): Eukaryota > Metazoa > Chordata > Ceratodontiformes > Protopteridae > Protopterus > Protopterus annectens. Next base: position 1,433,433,875 of record NC_056741.1, read on the forward strand.
CGCCTGACGGCAGGAAAACCCATCTGTTATGACTGCAGCTGTATTAGCACTCGAACATCTACATTTATGGTAGGTACAAAACTGTACTTTCTTCACCCTGATCCTTCCAAAGGGGTAGTCACCAAAAGATACTGTAGTCCATTTTTGGCCTTCCGGTCTTCTCTATGCTTACCCCATTTCCTCTGATCCCCAAATTTCTACAGAAAGCATACTGGTTGAAGAGCACAGTTATCCTCATTGTACCCTTTTGGCCTTGTCATATTTGGTTTCCCTTTCTCTGGCCTCAACTTTTACAACCTCCCTGGACACTGGATCCCAATCCAGACCTTCTGTCTCAGCCAACATGGATGACTCATCTGGACATAACCTGCCTCAAACTGATTGCATGGTTTCTTTAGTTCCACTGATGTGCTAGACAGTCCTGGCTTTCCTGCCCTTTCAGTCATATTTCTTTATCTTCTCCAAAGACTTTTGCTAGAAATATTTATAAAAGTAAATAGAAGAGATTTGCTGTCTGGACCCTTAAGAGAGGTTTGGCCCATTTCTCTGCCCCTATACCAGCTATACTTGAGTTTTAGCTTCAGTTTTCAGTAAAATAACTATTTTTTCTACTGTTAAGGTTCAATTGCTGCAATTTCAAACTTCTGTCTAGGTGAAAATAATAATTCTTCCATAGCTTCTTCTGGATTATGCAAAGCATGTCTCAAAGGAATATTTTTGCTTAGACCTCCAGTAAAGAATCCTTGGGATTTAATTATCCTGCTTCAAGGTCTGACCCAAGGCCCCTTTGAACCCTCAACCAAATCAGATCTTCGGTTTTTGTCTTTGAAAACCGTATTTCTAGTTGCTACATCTAAACTCCAGGTTCTCTTCTCCAAGCCTCCTTAGCCAGTTTTCACCAAAGACAGGGTTTACTTATGGGCCAACCCATCATTTTTTGCGTAATGTAGCTTCTGAGTCTAATATCGACCAGGTCATTAACCTCCCATTTTTCTTTCCAAATTTCTCAGATGACATGCACCATCTTTTGGATGTGCATAAACAACTTTGGTTTTATCTCCATTAGACCACAGATTTTCTTAAGACTGACCAGTTGTTTGTATCCTTCTCAAATAAGAGATTGGGTATGCCCGTTTCTAAAGTTACTCTGACCAAATGCTTAACTGATTGCATATCTTTTTATCTATAGTAAAAGAGGGGTGTTGTTGCCTAAGTCCTCTAGAACTCATTCCACGAGGTCTAAGGGTGTATCCTCAGTTTTTTGGTTAAGACCTTCTGTAGATGACATTTGTACAGACACTACTTGGTCCACTGCTCACACCTTTATTGCTCATTAAAAGTTGGATTTAGTTTCTAAGAGCAGAGCTGACTTTGGCTGTGCAGTACTCCATAATATCCTTCCATGAGGTCTATCCAAGGTTCATCTAGGTGGATATATGTATACTCTTTTCGTCAGCTGAGGAATGAGTGGAAATGACAACATCAGATAAATTCTGTGTTCACTATAACGTTACATCTGTGTTGCCCATTTTCATTCTTCAGCTTCCCTCCTTTCTTAACCCCCTTGTCTTTGCTCCTAGAGAGACCTAAGGGATATCATTTTGGGAACTATGATTCTTTGTTTGAGTTCCAGTTTTGCTTCTTTAACCTATACCTTTTTAAGTTCTTTTAAGGTATTACTCTTTGTCTGCTAAGGGCAGCAAACTTGACATGAGGTATGTAAGGCTGGCAGGGTATTATGGGTAGAGGGGTGGCTTGAGAGTTGATTCCAAGAATCTGGAAGAAGTGGCCAAGTTAGATCTGAAACACATCAGTTGAAGAATGAAACTGGACAACACTGATGTAAAGTTATGGTGAGTGCATAACTTTTTTTCCCTCTGGGGATTGTTTTCAGTAAAGGGATACCCATCCTAACTTTCATTAAATTTACTTGTACGCTGATGGTCAGGCAGACTTATTTGTAGTTATCTGTACAGTGGTGAGAAAGCTTGCAATTCCTCATCTCAAGGATCATTGCTGCAATGCATTCATAAAATGAATGGCATGAGCTGCACTTTGATACATGTCATCTCTCCAGACTTATTAAGCAGTCAGATATCCCAGGTAGGGTATGAGATTCTCACACGCACTTTGCTACTCAACAGGGCATCCAGGTGTAAATGGGAATGTAAACTGTACCACCTTTATTTTTTTCTGTCGCCGAAGTGAAAGTTGACAGTTTCATATGGTGTATGTTGTCGGTTTTCCCTGGTGTACACACAAAAAAACAATTAAGTACATCCTTTTAATACCTCTTGACTTCTTGCTTTATTATTTTGTCTTTTAGTTAACTGTACATGTGCTCTTGGTTTTTGACCTTTTTGTGATGTCTTTCTGGTGTATAATTTTTCAGAAAAAGTAAATGTGGTGATTTTGTTGCAGTAATAACCAGTGGGTTATCAGGCACAGGCAAAGTCTGACTCATGGCCTAATTTCCAGTGCTGTATAATTTTCTTCCTGGCCTGGATGAATTTTTCTCTGTATGGACTTTACCTCACTCCCTGTATAAAGAGGCAAACATCTCCACTATTTTCAGTTGTTCAACATTAGATCATTGTTGCAGTAGCCTTTAGCTATTTGAGTCATACCCTGTGCCAAGGATGTGGCCACCGACCAGCTTTCAAATTTTCAGGGTACTTTCATGCCCTAACTGTTTGGGGCTCAAGCAGAGCCAGGACTGGGCAGATAAACATCTTGCTAGGGAAAACCTTCCACAGTTTCATTTTTTTCTGAGGAAAGTATGTCTTTTTTCTGTGAGTGTGTTAATTTTATGCTAGGAAAAATGTTTTTATGGACTGTCATGCTTGGTAAGAAAGTTTTATTCAGTGAATGCTTATGTGAAAAAAATGTAAAAAAAAATCTGTTTTTTCAGCTTAGTTTGTTCATGTAATGTAGTATTAGTGTGTTAGGGGCAGAACATCTTGCCTATGGGGACTGTCATTTGATTTTTTACCTTGGTGTGATTATTTTTGTGTCAGGTGATTTACAGACATTCACAGGCTCTGCTACATGCTCTTCAGGCTTCTTTGTCAGATGAACAATGCAGCATTTACTGCTCTCCACAGTTCTTTCTCCCATCTGCAAGAAAAATAATGTTTCTCGTAAGTCTTCAGCTGTCAGGCTGGCCCCCTTACTGTCTCAGCCGCCTATGAGTGACTCTTCTGTTTTGGCTGGATATGGTTTCTCAGACTGCTCTTCTATTTTTCTTGGTACCTGTGGTGTAGCTCCTCAGGAAGCCATTAGATGCATCCTATCTAGCCGTAAGGTTGTCCTATTTAGGTAAGGGAGAGATGCACTTTGCTGTCTCAGGGGAAGGCATAGGTGAAAGTTAACCATACAACTGCATTAGGATGTGTGGTTCATGAGATAGTTCCTCTGCCAAGAGTCGCTCTTTCTAGGGAGTATTCCTGGAAAAGAAAAAAAAAGCTTAAGAGTGTTACTTCTATTTCTTTAACTATGAATAGGAAGGGCACATTTTAATTAAATGACAAATTTAAATAAATACGAGAACCTACTAAGGGATTAATTTCTGCTTTTAATGTTTTAAATCCTTTTTCTTCACTGACTACAAATATAAACATATTTCCCTCGCATTCTGACACTGATTCCCAGTCTGAAGAGCAAGATGTGCAGGCGGAGTGTTTTCGGTGATTTTTTTCCTTAAGCTGAATATTCTGGTTCTGAGGAAAGTGCTACTTCAGATTTCCTCCCAGAGGGGCCATCTTATTCTGAGACCAAAAAAAATGACAGATGTATTTCAGTGGGAACAGAACAGAATTCCTATTTCCTAGCAAAAATATTCTGATTTGTTGCAGTTGAATATTCAAGAGCCCTCACCTCGTCCCTCCAATGTTATCTGCTTTAGAGGATGTTTTCTTAACAGCTTGCAGCATACTTTATAGTCATCCTCTGCTCCTGAAATGTCTCTTAGTTTAAACAGAGTTGTCTGAGATTCATAAATGTTTTCTAATCCTAAAGGAGATTATGTAGTTATTTGTTTATCTGAGACAACTTCTGCTAAACAGATCGCTAATGCTAACTATTTCCTCTGACAAGGATGGGAAAGCTTCTGATAGATCTGGAAAGAAAGATTCTTCTTTTATAACTGTCAGAATTTTGAACTGTGCCAAGATCACGTAGTGAAATTTTTACTGACTTCTTTTTAGAACACAAGAAAGTTAACTTTTAACTTTCCCCCTTCAGTGATTAAAAATTCATTGAATTCCTTGATTGTGTCTGCTGCTTGTGTAATCCAACACTCCTTAAAGCATAAGATTCCGTTGATGCTGTCTTCTATAGGATCATTTATTTGAAGATTTTGTTATTTTATCGAAATTTATCAGATGATGATAAAACTGAGATTTTAAATTCTACCTTAGACAACGATGTTGTTTTTGTCCCCTCTGATGCTGAGGTACTTGACTTAAGTCAAGAGGTGACCAACATTTTCCAACTCTATTTTTCTAAGTTAAATTCTGTACTATTTTTCAAAAATTTTTTTCAAGCAGCAAATGCTTACAAATGAGATTAAAAAATGGCAAGTAGGCTGTAAAAAGAAAGGGAAAGCCACCCAGTGCCAACATCAGTCTAAAATATCAGAATGACTACTTGCTTCTCCAGCCCCCCCCTTAAAGAAAAATGGCTTACTATCCGTCATTACGGATCTGCATCTTCCCCAGTGGTTTCGGATTATTTCAGACAAGCAAGTTCTTAGAATCATCCAACACGGGTGTACAGATGGCAGTGGGCTTCCCTCCCTCCTTTTCATTGGATTCCTTATCCAGCACACCAAATGTTCCTGCTTTTTCCAGTTTTGGATCACATTTTGCCTCAGAGGGATCTTAGATTTACTACCCTCAGGTAACCTAGACAGAGGTTTTATTCAGTGATATTTCTGATGTCAAAGAAAGACTAAATTTGAAGACCAGTTGGGGCACTGTTTCTGTATGCCATGAAGCTAGGCCTTTTCTACCATTTTGAAGTGTGAGACATCCATGGATCTGATGGCCACCATTTCACAGGCCATGCCATTATCTGAAATACCAATACAAGATGGTTCCTGTACCTAATCATTATTCTACACCTCCCTTTAAGATTGGTAGAAACTGGCCTGGGATCTGTTTGTCATTTTCCAAATGCTGCAAGCCAGATAAACTGTCCATCTTAAGAGTCAGGCCTTCTCAAAAGGAGAACATGGCCATCTCTCTTGAGAGAGAGAGTATTTTTATCCCCCTGAGTTAGTGGGTGAAGAGGAGTTTGCATGTAAATCCTGGTGTCTTTGACTCTATGGTATGATTCAGATTATATAGACATAGTTTTCTGTCCCCTCCCCAAATCCTGTCATTTGGAGAGACCTTTGCCTTAATCATATGTAAATGCAGTGAGGTCTCAGTCCAAAAAATTTCTCTACCTTTGGGCCTTAAGGCCTCAAAAACACCTTGCAGTACTTCCATTATTTTTAGTATTTGTGAATGGTTTTAATACGGCATCCCTGGAATCAGGTTGCCACACTCTCATTTGGGAAACCTGACATTTTTTTATAGGGTCCTGGAGAATTTAACTTTCTTTAACAAAAAAAATATGCATCAGTGGCAGATCTTGCTCTGATGTCTGTGGATGCTTCCCAGGTTTGAAAATGATTTCTTCATAGGACATTCTTCCCAGTGACTGGAAAGGTAGAATGTTGGACTTCTGTGAGAGTAATGTTTAGATCTTCGCAACCTTGGATTTCGCAGCCATATGTTGTTAGACCCATTTGGTCAGATATGGGAGGAAGTCCTCCAGCAGGTTAAGGAAATATGAAAGGAGCTTCTGAACTGAAGGTGAACACTAAATTTGTCGAGACTGCTGTATATTTGGGCAGACATACACTTATTTAATTTTACATTTGATTACTGGAGTGTGGTACACTGATCACAAGTGACCATGTGCAGGTACTGCCTATGTGAAATAATTCACAAAAAAGTAAGAGAGAACAAACAGGCAGTATGCTATATGTATCACGAATAGAGGAGAATGTACTAAAGAAAATGTACAGCTGCAATTAGTAGATTTAGCAACAATTACAAGACAAATACAAATTTTACAGTTCACAGGATTATATTTCAAGTCTACATCATGGTGGAAATTCTGTATGGTAATGACAATCAGGGAAGGGGAGATAGGTTTTAGTTGTTGAAAAGAGTAATCCCGGAGTTTGACAGACCCTTTTGTGATGTGACCTGCTGTGTGACAAGTACAGTTTGATTTGGCGTGGAGGAGTTTAAGTTCAGCTCTGAAAGTGGAGCAGGGGGATTTGAGTTCCTTTAAGTGATTGGAAAGGGACTGATATGTTTTACAAGCAGGGATGGAGAAAGAGTGGTTGGTGCAGTGTAGTCTGGTTTGTAGGGGTTGGGGGCGGGTTGCTTGGAGAAGCATCTGAAGTTGTAGTGTGTGTGTGTGTGTGTTAGTATAAAGTTTGTCAGTTAGTGGTGGGAATAAGTTAGATTGGAGGAATTCAAAAATGTGAGAGCCTAGTAGCAGGTCTGCTTTTGGCTTTTTTGAGGGTGAAGCCGTGATGCTCCTTAGAGACTGAGTTGGTGATAAAGTGACAGATTTTGTTTTTGATTGCCTTTAGTAGGGAGGATTTTTTTTTTTTTTTTTTAGAGGCTCTGGCTATTATGAGTAGTCGATATTCAAGTTGGGTCAGAAGGACTCCTGTGCCTGTCATACATGATAATTTAATAAAGATGTTTTTTGTTTAATAAAAAGGATGACTCCTTTGCCTGTTGCTGCCCTGTTTGTTTTGGATAGGTAGGATGAAATTTTTCTGGTTCAGAAGAGAAGCCCTTGTTTTTCTATATGGGTATTGAATAAAAAAACTGAAATTTTTAAAGGAGGTGGTTTTTCCTATTAATGCACCACAAGGGGTGGTGATATTGAGTGACTGTGGTGATTTCTTTATGTTTTTGGGTGGTGCCAAATAACATGATTTTTGTTTTTGCAGGACTAACTATAAGTTTGTGGGTAATGAGCCAGGATTTGAGGGATTGAAGGTCTTTTTGTAGTTTTGTTTTAGTTGTAGAGTAGTTGCACCTGGATTTAAAGAGTACCACGTTATCAGCTTAGAGGATGAGTTGTTGAGTAGGAAGGTTATGAGGTAGTTTGTTAATGAATATAGAGAAGAGGAGAAAGGCTGAACTGGGGGGTGGGGCTAGCCACTAATGTCGGGACCTGTTAGAGCGAGTCTCAAAATGTGGAGACTGAATGGCTGAAGGAACAAACTTACATATACTAAGCCTGAGATGCCATTTCTTGGAATATTCCCTGTTCTCCAAGGTATGGTTATCTTGGAGTTGGTATATATAAGTTTGGGGAGTATGGTGGGGTGCTGCAAAAAAGTTTTAAGGAAACGAGTGATTTTCAAGATTCGCTGTTCTCTTGTGTTTTTGTTTCTTTGGCTTGTCAGCACTCTGCGTTTAGAGTGATGACATTTCAGTAGGGAGCCACCTTGGGATATTCCCATTGAAAGAGGTGTGGGCCAAGAGAAGGAAGAGCTTATTTTAACTTTGAAGAATCTATTTGGCAAGAAGTCTTTTAACCAGATAATGGATGTGTTATTAATGACGATGTTCTGAAGACTGAAGAGGAGTTGGTTGTTAAGGTCAAAGGCTTTTGTAAGGTCAACAAATATTACTCCCGTCAACTTACCTTTATCAGTATTGAGGAGAATGTTGTCAATTAAGCACCAAAGTGCCGTCATTGAACTGGAGCCTATCCAGAATCCATGTTCTAAGCACTTTATGCTTAAAATGTGGATGCAGCATCCAGGGATGGTGCTACAGGCTCCATAATTTTGCAACATGTCTGGCTGAGGTTCCATGTCCGTACCAAAAAATATTAAGGTACAACTCATTAATGCCCCACTTGACAGGAATTTGCTCTGTGAATCCTTGTTTCAGTAAATTTACAAAAAAACTGTAGGTTTGGGGTGTGACCCTGAAAAAGGTGAAGCAGAAGCATCAGCTATCCAGTGTTACGTTCAGTGGAAATTACTACCCATTCTACTCACACCAGACAAAAGAGAAACAAACACATGGAAGATATCTTTCAGAAATGTAAATGGCAAGGCAGTCATAAAGGGAAGTCTGAGGCCCTTCATGGCCAGGACCTAGACAGTAAATAGTGGTGAATGTTTGTCATACTCCCTTCACTATTACCCCAAATCCCATCACCACTATTAAATCTTTCTGGTCTCCAGCAGTCTCCTGCCAGGATTAAATGAATCTTTTGAGTTTTTATTTGAAGCTTTTCCTGGTGCTAAGAAAAAATGGGTACTGAAAGTTCCCATCAAATCTAAGCATGTTTCCAAAGTTTCCAGAACTCAGACTGCCCATTTTAGATGCTGTCCTGCCTCTTCTATTCCCTCAAGCTCTAATGATGACCCTGGATCTGAAGGATACCTGCCTACACATTCCCATGCACAGAGACTACACGTATGGTCTCGGATTCATTACTGGGAAATCCCACTAACAAATGACTTACCTGCCCTTTTGGTTAGCTGCTGCACTCAGGGTCTTCAAGAGCTCAAATGCCTGACCCCATAGATAATCTTTTGCAGAACCTTGAGTATCCACATATAACCTTCTCTGAATGACTGCCTAATTTATTCTCATGGCCATGAGGATCCCTGTAAGTCATTGGCCTACATTCTGAACTTTTTTCAAGACCTCAGGTTTTCTTTCCCATATCCAGTCTAAGCCCCCTCAGGAAATGTAATTGTGTTGTAATCCTTCTTTGCATTCTGTTGGCATATCATTATCAGAAGGTTGTTCTTCCCCAAGACATAGCAAGTTTCCTTAACTGGTTCTTCCTGTAGATCTGAAAGGTCTGTATCAGAGCAAGGGAATTCCTAATGATTCTGCAATTACATGTCTTTCGTTATCGTTGTGGCTCCACTGGCAAGACCTGCACATGAGGAGGTTACTGTGGTACTTCAGGAGTTTGGCAAAGACAAGTAGTCAGTAGAGGAAGCCATCACATTGCTCCCATGTGCTGCATAAATAGATCTTACGGTACAATCACCAGGTACAGAACAGTGTATGATCTTCTTTCAGAGAGGCTCCTGAAGTCCAAACCTTGGCCATTTATATTTTGGACACTAACAGGAAAGCCCATTTGCTCAGTCTAAATATCTGAGGCAGTTAGAGAAAGGACCAACTCAGGAGGAGCATCAGAGAGGTGATGACAATTATCCTGGCTGTCAGGGCCTTTAAGCCAGTTTGGAGGCCAGATGTCCTTCACTTAACAATAGACAACACCATTGTGATGTGATACATTAGCAAGTAAGGGAGGTACACATTCCTACTGTCATTTACAGGTTGGCCCAGTGCACATAAGACAGCCTTAGAGTTTAGCAAGGTCTGAGGGCTACAATTAATCCCATCTTAGAAGAAAACTTTGATGGACCATAGATGAAAGGACTACCTCAGTTACTTATGAATCAGTGCATGACCTCATCTGTGAGGATGAACCACAAAGCTGACTCCCTCAAAATAAAAATCTACCCAGAAAACCCAACTAAACCTTTAACAGGAACTATTCTAAAGCAAACTGCATCCTAGTAAGTGACAGTTTGTCAAAATTCACAGCTCCCCCAAACCCCAAGAACATAGTTACTTATGCAGAATTATTTACAGAAACCCTGCACCGTACCTATCAAAAATAAGCCTAGATCTAACACAAAAAGCAAATATCACTGGTGGAATACTTACGTTAATAGAGTATATAACAAATGAAAAAAAAAAGTTATGGCCAAAATCAGAAAGAGAACTCTGTTAGAGACAAGTGCTGTGTGATTCAACTAAATAAGAAACTGAGTGGTCTAATAGAGTCTAACAAGGCCAATTATGAGGTCAGGCCTAGCCTCCCAGACTAAGGATAGTTACAAGGCCTACTTTGGCAGTGTCACGAACATTAAAGGTGTAACACTCAGCAGTTTGCAGAGCTGGTGGTAAAGGATATAGCCGTCACTGACCAGGGTGATGTAGAGCATTTTGTCTGATGCATTTAACTGTAACTTCAACCGCTCAACCCCCCCCCCTCCCAACTCCTGTGAAATCTCTTCTATATCATATCATATATATATATATAGCACCACCATAGCACCACCACTGCCTTACTCTCCTTTACTAACACTATCCTTCAGCATAAAAACAATGGCTATCTCTCCTCTGCTACTTTCCTAGACCTGTCTAAAGCATTTGACATGGTCCCACACAAACAACTTACCTCTGTCCTCAATAACCTATCCTTCTCACAGTCAGTCACCAACTGGTTTCAGAGTTACCTGTCTGACCGCCAACAATCCGTTGTATGGCAGAATGACATATCTCCCCAACTACCTGTCTCCTTAGGGGTTCCCCAAGGATCCATCCTTGGACCCCTACTTTTCTCTGTTTACACCAATAATCTAGCCTCTGCCACCAAACATGGCACATTCATCCAATACGCAGATGACTCAACCATCATCTGCTCAGCCCAGTCCCTACCCAAACTGCAAAAAGTCACACAGGAAGCCTTTTCCTCTGTTGAAACATGGTTATCCGATGCCCAATTAATACTCAACCCAAACAAAACTAAACTACTCATCTTCCAACCCACCAAACGTACTCAAAACAACTCTCACTTTAACATCACAGCAAAAGACAACACCACTATATACCCAACTAAACACACCAAATTGCTAGGAGTGGAAATAGACAATAAACTAAAATTTGACATTCACATATCCATGACCATAAAAAAAGTCCACACAAAAAACTAGGAGCATTATACAGAAATAAACAATTTCTCACCAAAGCAGCAAAGATTGCAATAGCAAATTCCCACCTTATCTCCACCCTACTTTATGCCTCTCCAGTATATACCAACCTAAGGCAATGTGATCTAAACAAGCTAGAGACCTGCTACAACAAAATCGCCAAATTCGCCACAGGGGCATCCTACCGTAGTCACCACTGTCTCTCACTTGCTGAACTGGGCTGGCTTGAACTCCCTCACCTCCTTCAGTGGTATCAACTCTCACTCGCCCACAAACTAATAAACCATCCACTAAGTGTCCCATCCCTCCAGAATCTATTCCAACCCTATCGCACCACCAGACCACTAAGATCCAGCAACAAAAATCACTTGCAGATCACTAAAGCCAATAACTCTGCTGGTGAAGCACTATTCTCTTGCACCATAGCCAAATTATGGAACTCACTCCCACCCACAATTACCTCCGTACCATCATGCACCAACTTCAAAACTTTATTAAAAGCGCACCTAAAAACATGCTGGCTATGCCCTTGCAACTCCCACTCTAATATCATCCACCCCATCCAACTACTACCTTTCTTTCACCTCCACTAACTACCTTGATGATAGCAAGCTCAGATGCTCATAAGCCTCCCCATCCAACTACTACCTTTCTTTCACCTCCACTAACTACCTTGATGATAGCAAGCTCAGATGCTCATAAGCCTAGTACTTATTATACAGCAGGAACTTCTCATTGTTACATTTGTTAATGCCTGTTATGTACTTCTCAGATAAAGATTCTAGTTGTCTACTGATGTACTATGTTCTTCTGTAAATATGTTGTAAGTAATTTCTATGTTAAATTGTTAATCGCTATGTAATCCAATGTAACTACTGTCTGTTTATTTTACTGTGGAGCTTTTCTCCCCGGGCTTCCGCTGAAAATGGAACCACGTCCAGTCGGACACTCCCGGTCAACAAATTTAAATAAATAAATAAATAAAATAAAATAAATATATATATATATATATATCTCCCAGACTCTCAGTAAGGAGCAAGTCCTAGTGGCACTTGTTAAGGCCAGAAACACTGCTTCATTGTGCCCTGACAATATCCCTGTTTGCCTCTTAAATAGCCTAAAACAAAACCTGGTAGGACCACTTGAGGCATTCATCAACTACAGCTTTAAAATAGGTTACATGCCAGGTTATTGGAGGGCCACAACAGTCATCTCCCTTCATAAAGGTGGACCATCAACCAACCCCAGGAAGTACAGATCCTTCAGTCTGACAAGTCTGATATGCAAAGTAATGAGACAAATTATCATGGGAATGATCAGCAAAGACATTGGCAATTCACAGACATTGAATGCATCCCAGTTTAACTTTAAGGGAAGGTCTTGCCTACTCAGACTGGTAGACTTCTTTGAGAGTGTCATCAAGGCTATGGGTGAGGGGAAAATTACATATACCACCTACCTTGACCTGGCCAGAGCATTCACTACAATACCCCACTCAGGAATTGTTGGCAAACTCTCAGAACTAGGCATAACTCCCCACATAACTTGCTGGATTTTTGATTGGTTCACAGATAGGACTCTAAGTCAAGATCGGTGATGCCACCTCCACCAGGAGACCAGTTACCAGAGGAGTACCCAAGGGCTGCCTTTTGGGCCTGCTCCAAACATCTACTTCTCTGAAGTAAAGGCTAATTTTAAAGGCCCCTCGCTCATCAAGTTCTCAGATGACTGTAAATTGGGAGCTATCATTAAATTGCCCCACAACAGCAACATCTTACAAGAGGGTTTAACACAAACAAATGACTGGTGCCAAAGTCATGGATTAAAATTCAATGCAAAGAAATGTGTTATAGTGCCCTTTGGGAAATCATCCACCTGAACTACTTACTTCATTGATAAAACACCACTAACAGTTGACACTATAATTAGGGATCTGGGAACATATGCAGACCATAATCTGGTCTTCATCGAATGTGTAGCCTTGATAGTAAGAAAATCTTTCTGCGCCGCCAACTCATAAGCAAGGGAGTGACATCCAGGTTCAAGGAAGTTACAGTACCACTGTAATTGGCTCTTATTACACCTGTCATTGAATACAATTTCCCCTTTATGTACCTACCCAGACACTTATAATAGTTGGAATGCCCTCAAAATTTCCTCACCAGGAGAATCCAGGGTATGAATATCCTGTCGTACAGAGATTTGCCTTAAGGCTATGTCTGTGTACTCAGTCTCCTGCATGTTACTGAGAGGCAATCTACATCTAGTATATAAGGCATCATCAGATCCAGCTCTGATGGCTCTCTCGCACATCAGCAAAACAAACAGCACCAGAAACAATAGATCCAAGGACTTGAACTTTGTCTGCAACATAAATAGATTATTCTGGAGAGACTGATATGCATCTCAGAGGATCCCAGCACTATGGAATAAGCTCCCCATCTGTTTGAAGCACAGTTCATCCCTGACCCTATTCAAAAGAAACTTTGATCATTGGATGGGAAATTGCAAATTCACCCCCTAGTGTGGCCTCCATGTCTCTAATGGTCAAAGGTCGACAAGTAAGTAAATTAATCTCCAACTAACATATCCACCATAACCCTTAGCTACCTCTTTACTGACATACCCCACCACGTAGGCACCCAAAGAACTGTGGGACAAAACCAGGCTTGTAAAGACTGGTGGTCCTTAGTCTAGTATAAATGTATGGACAAGGGACAGCTTTCTGGACCTTATCTACTGGTGGGGGTGTACTGGAAGTAGATATTTCTACTTCTCTGAGCACCAAGCAGCTGCGGAATCTCTCCTTGAGAGCACCTCCCAAGGACGCTAGAGCAGTATTATACTCCTTCTCCTTGGGTAGGTTTTTGCGTCTATGTCCATTCTCCATTTTTCTGTCTCTGAAGGTTGACTGAAAAAGTAAGGGAGGGTGAGCCAAAAATAATGCTGCTAAAAGTAGCCCCTTTTTAACCTTGGCTGCATTGTTATTCGCTGCTAATGCAGGTGGTAGTGAAAAAAATTATCCTTTCTCAGCATATGTATCTCTTGACCCAGTTCATACCTGAAGACCCACAGACTGCAGGTTGGATGAAGCAAACTTTACTTTTTAAGCACCTACTTATTGAAGACTTACAAAACGTTATGAGAAGAGTTGGAAATGCCTAGTACTAGGAAATCTTGCTTATCTAATCAGAAAAGTTTGTTTTTGTGGTGTCAAATACAACAGGTTACCCTTGGTTCTGCAGTACCTCTCATTTCCATCTGCTGTAAGGTTAACCTACTCCTTGGTGTAGGTGCAATTTGTATGCCATCTCTGCTTGCTTTAACAGTGGACCCTCCATTGGCCTCATTGTTACTGGTCTAACAGTTTCTCAAAAGAGCTGTCCATTTAAAGCCACATAGAAGAGTGGTAGCTCAACCGTAGGATTTAATCTTTTCTGGAAAAACGGACTTGAGTCCTTTCTTACCAGCTGACACTATGCCTGTGAAGTACACAACCTGAAAAGTGTGACGTATATTTCTGAACTTCAGAACCTTATTTGCTAGGAGTTCTTCTTGGTGTTCCATAGGGACAGAGTCAGTTTGCATCCAACACCCTTCTTCTATGCCTAGAGTGGTTAAGGAATTGCTTTATATCAAGATTTTATACTTCAGTGTTCTGTGGCAGCTGAAATACTGCATGTATAGAACCTAAGACTAGAGGAAAACTGCGCAACTTTTTTCCTTTCTTTTGCTTCTGGAAATGAAACTAACCTTGTTACCAAAACAGACCATTATAAAATAACTAGCTCATTGTATTGCCTTCTGCTGTGCTGCCATTTGAGGGATCTTGCTGTAACAGATCAGTCCTCACTCTACCAGTGCTACAACTGCAACCACTGCTTTCATTAGGGGCTTGAATGCACCAACCACCTTGGAGGATGACACCTTTCCCCTTTATCCATACCTTTTTTCTGTACATTATAGGCTGGACATCTATCCATAGCCAAGACAGGCTTTTCCACTGCTGTACTTCATTGTCTTGCTACAGGTTGACCTGGGTATATAGCAACCAAACACCATAACAGCGGCCCATAAGAATAATACAGTACAGTTGTGTATAGGACCTAACGATGATAATAGTAGTTTGTTAGGTCACTGTTGCAATATGTTTTCCCTTCCTCCCTCTTCATTTTGCACTTGTGGTCGTCTTAGGGCTGGGTTGGATGCCAGGTCACTCCCTACACAACCACCATACTCACACATGCCCATGCACACCTGCAGCTACTTGCTTTACCTATTGTATTATTACATGGAGCTAGGTTTTTAGAAATTCCTGACATTGAGGAGGCAAATGGTGGTGGTGGTGGTGGTGGGGGTTGGTTTTCAGTCCAGTGACTTGTGTTGCCCTGAGAGGCACCTGCACCTCCTGGCTGCCTAGGGACCGCAATTCATATGGGCCTCAGTTACAGTAAAGAATTGAAGAAGTTGGCTCCTCTGTATACCAGGCGCACAGCAATATTTCAGGAAGGGGAGTCATCCTCGAGTGTTACAGAGCGTACAGATTTCAGTCAGTCGGGCCATGCCTGTTGCTGTTTTCCCAGAAGTAAGCCCTGCAAAAGTGATCCTACTTTGGACATTCACTGTCACGTGAGTTCTTACACAGTTGTATTTTCCTGTAAAAGAGAGAGAGAGAGAGAGTCTCTGCAAGGATAATCACTTAACATTGTCTTTTATGCCTAAGGGAAAAAAAAAAGGCACAACGTGGTATGCTGTTATAATTGCAATCCTTTACAAGATAAAGCTTTTGAGAATGATTAGAAATACAAAGGCTTTCTTTGCATACTTAGTGCCTTAGCCCAAGGATGCATTTTTCTTTTACTTTAGGGGAGTTATAATTCTATAGTTGACTTTTTTAGATAATAGAAGGAAAAAAAGGAGGTCTCTAAAACACCATAAAAAAGAGTCCATTCGCAAGCTGTCCAGGGATTTCACCAGTGATGTACTGCTTTTAAGTTCAGAGGCAGCAGTTTATCCTCGTTAGTTTAGGAAGTTTCAATTGTGAGTGCTTTCCCCACACTAGCCCCTGTTGCTTTTTCTTGTTTTTTTTTCCCAGCATCTTTATTAAATCATTATTGCAAAAGGCACATAGTTACACATACATTGATAGAAAAAAAGTTGCAGTATTTTTTGTTGTTTTTGTGCAGTATACAGTTATAACAGTCATTCATTCCAATATGATACAAATTGCTCAATTCCTGCCATCCCTTTAACTTTATTCATCCTCCTGAGTATTATTCTACATGTATTGTTCCCACAAGTGCCATTTACTTGTGCAGTTTGCTGCTTCCGTTTCTAAAGAACCCACCTTCAGTTCTTTTATTTCCTTTACAATATTCAGTCCTTCAGTTATTGTTGGCTTAGATTTTGATTTGCACTTTCTAGTATTTGCTTTTTTAATAGCCAGTAGCATTAAACTTGGTAGGGCCTTACTATGTCTAGGCAATAGAGATTCTGTCCCAGCTCAAAAGAATCATTTCCTTAGTTAAAATAATTTGATCTCTTAAAATTTCTAACAAAGTTCTTTGTAATGAGTACTAAAAATCTGCCAATTGGTTAGAATCCTAAAAATACATGTTCCTAATTACTTCTCTCATTCCCATCACAGCTGTAGCATTTGCTGTCTTCCTGGGGAAAAATTCTCTGAAGGCTGCTTGGGGTATCTCTAAATTCCTATGCAAACACATAATAGCAGAAGTCCTAAATTTTCTCAACTTTGTTGCATACATGGAAGCCATACAAATGTCTTCCCATTGTTCCTTTGAAATTTGTTTTTCCAGTCTCTTATCCTCCTCTGAGATTCTTATAGAAGTCCTTCTATTCTCATGTTGCAGTATTCATCACAATAGGGAGTTGGCTGCCTGCAGCACCGGAATTCCGGCCAGTATACCAAAGTCTTTGGAGCAGGAGGGTACGTGTGACGCCTCCAGTCAGAGCCATAAACTGACTTAGGCCATAAAAGTGATGTCTGCATATACTCTCTTCCACATTTTTCTGCTGCAGTGAGTGTCAGACTCCTGTTAACCAGTTTGGAAAGCAGATTGCTCATTATCTAGACGACTTCTACAGGCAAACCCCTACAGAAAAGTATCCTGTTGGATTTTTCTTTTGATTTTTCCTAGTTTCTCAGACTTACATGTCCACCAGAAAGGGGAAGTGTGCTTGTGGGAGACAAATTCCTCACAAGGGCATGCACAGAAAGTGTATTTTCTGTTCAGGCGAGGCCCACAACCACATGTCCTGACCCATTTGTAAATCCTTTGTTCCTAAGACTCTCCGCAGCCATCTGGCCGCATTGAAACTGTACCTAGAAAAATCAAAGGCTCTGGCATCTCACACTCAGCATTGAGGGTGGGGGTAGGTACATCTGATGAGCCGCCTCTGAAGATGGCCAAGCAAATCAGGCCAGATTCTCATGATACGCCTCAGGCATCCGGAAAGATTCTTGAGACAGATGAAAGCCTGGGATCTTTTCATATCTCCATTTCCTAAGCAGGCCCGGGAACCTCTATTGAAGCTGGGATGGCGGAAACAATGAGTACGTCTGCTGAGGTTAATAAGCCATCAGATCCTGATGGCAGAGGGGAACCACATATCATACAGTCAGAAGGGCCTACTCCTTCCCTACCATCCACCCAGATGTCTGCTCCTAGACGTGCTCAGCCCCCTGCCTTTTAGAGAGGAAACAAAAATTTAAGCATTCTGAACCACAATCTGTTCCTGGATGGGAAGTTTTCCACAAAGTGTTTTTAAGGCATTCAGGCCTTACAGACCCAACAAACACCAGCTGCTGCTCCTTCAGTGCCCCCTTTAGAGGTATCAGAGGAAGAGTACTCCTCCTCTGAGGAATCACTGATCTACTGTTCACAGATTGATTCCCCTAAGGATTTTATCACCCCAGAAGAAGAGGATCTTATCACCCTTGAGTCGCCAGGAGAAGAATTCACTTTTTGGGGACACTGTCTCCCTCATGAGGGAACATTTTAAATGGCAGGCCTCAGATGTCTCTGACAGTAAGAAAAGGTATTTTGACCTTATACAGATGGAACAGCCATCCCCTTCTGTTCTACCTCCCTTGCTGTCTGCCTTCCAAGATGCCTTCATGACTGCTTCACAGGCCCCAGATTCCCAACTCCCAGCCTCTAAACGTCCAGACCAATTTTACAGGGTGCCTCAGGACATTCAACTCCTATTTAAAAATACACTTGCAGACCCAGCAGTTATTGCAGTTTCTGTGGATAAATCTTCCAGACAGTTAACCTCTGCTGCTCTTTATCCTGCTGATAAAAACAGCACATTCATGGACAGACTAGGAAAAAAAGTTTATACCTCCTCTAAACTGGTTTATAAGAGCTCTCAATTAACAAACCCACTTGGCTAGGTATGTCCTGGACACCCTTTCCAAAGCTACTACTTTCCCCTCTGAGGTTCCTGAATCGCCAATAAAAACCCAACTAAACACCCCTACTTTCCACAGCATCTCAGGTGACTAGGCACTCAATCAAGTGCAGCTGTGATGCTGTGGAAGCCTCCTGAAAATCAGCTGCCTCAGGTTCAGTGCTGAGGAGATATTCCTGGGTGAGACTTCAGCCCTTACCTATGGATGTGCAAACTAAACTACTTGATGCCCCCCCCCCCCCGGACAATAAAGCCCTTTTTGGACAAGCTTCAGCAGAACTCCTTAAATCCCTTCAAGAAAAGGGAAAAGAATTATAAAACCTGAAACATTTACTTGCGTCTCTTATCCACAGATATCACAGAAATTATCCACAAAGAACTTCCTTTATCAGGAGACAGTCCTCCCACTCTGCGCCACCTCAGGCAAAGGGACACAGGAAGCTAGGAAAAGCTCTGCTCCTAGGTTTCCTTCCACCCCATCGTCCTCCCCCTTTCGGAGTTAGTCTGACCAAGCCAGACCACCTCCACTGTGACTTAACACCTCTAAACTCCAACACCCCCATATCCCTTCGTGTCACCCTTTTCCTACCGTCCTGGTTGAAAATCACATCAGAAAACTGGGTCCTCTCCATCATTCAGAGAGGGTACTTTATGATTTGGTGGACTTTGCCCTGCTTCCAGGGGACTCCTCAGCCTCCATCAAACAAAATTTATCTTTTCCCCACCAACATTCAATAATTGCTATTTCAGGGCACCGTAGAGAAGGTACCTACTTCACAAAGAAACAAAGGGCTCTACTGCAGAATGTTTCTGGTACCAAAAAAGATGCTCCTTGGAGACCAATTCTGGATTTATCTTTTCTAAACCTGTTCCTCAAGGTACACACTTTCAAAATGATTACCTTACCTGTACTCCTACCACTTATACCAACACTAGCTTTCATGGTAGCTCTGGATTTGAAGAACGACTACCTTCACATTACGATACACCCAGATTACAGGAAATCCCTACGCTTTGCAGTAGGTTCCTTTCATTTTCAATTCTCTGCATTACCTTTTAGACTCTCCACAGCTCCTTGAGTGTTCACAAAATGCCTCACACCTCTTATTGCTCACTGCAGAACTCAGGGTATTTAAGTATACCCATACCTAGATGACCTGTTAATTCTACATTAGGAACATCAAAACCTCCTCCACCACCTACAACAGGTAGGCACCACCCTGACTCAGTTAGGATTCACTGTAAACAAAGAAAAGTCTCACCTGATCCCCACTCAAGACCTGGTGGTCTTGGGGTACAGGATAAGAACAGACAAGATGAAGGCCTTCATTTCAGACCAAAGGTCCGTGGACCTCATCCTCTACTTCAACAAACTAATCACCCTCACTTCTTTGTTAGCACGAAAATTCCTAAGAATATTAGGCCACATGGCATATTTGATACCCATGCTGTTCCTGGCAGGAATCTACATGAGAAAGTTCCAGTGGATTCTCAAGAATTTATGGAGCCAACACTCTCATTCCCTGGACACCCCTCTCCCCCTCCTTCCATGTCTAAAGAGGGAACTACAGTGGTGGATTTGTGCCATCAACCTCAACCAGGGAACCCCCTTACAGGTACCTGCCCCCCTACAACAAATCTCTACAGGTACCTCAGACATGGGGTGGGGAGCCATGATACAGCACAACCAAAAACAATTCACTGTGCAGGGAAAATGATCCACACTAAGAGAGAGAGACCATATCAGCATCAAGGAAATGAGGGAACTTCATCTAGCCTTACAAACCTTCAAACTAGCCCTACAACCAGAAACCCTGAAAGTGATCACAGACAATATGACTGTCCTGTGGTAAATAAATGGGGGAGGGATGAGATTTTACCCTCTTTGCAGTCTAGCCATTCAGATCTGGACCCTAGCATCATTACTGCATATTCACCTGCTAGCATTGTACGTCCCTTCCACAGAGAATGTTATGGCAAATCCTCTTAGCAGAACTTCAGCATCCTTTCACGAATGGATACTTCACAGAGAGGTATTCCTAGATCTTATCCACAGGTGGAGTATTCTGTAAGCAGATCTGTTTGCCTCCTCCCAAAACAGACAGATGCCCCAGTTTTGCACAAGGGAACCACATCCCCAAGCACGGAAAGTGGAAGCTTTCTCTTTCTCTTGGGCGGGATTGTACCTCTGTGCCCCCCTCCCTTCACTCTAATTCAGAAGGTCCTCTTGAAAATTCAGAGGGGCAAACCATAAATCCTGCTGGTGACCCCTTTTGACCAAGACAACATTGGTTTCCTCTTTTAGCCAAGGGCAATCATCACAGGTTACCTTACCTGTTAGACCTACTTACACAGGACAGGGGATCCCTAGTCCACCCTCAGGTGACCAATCTCAAATTGACCTTATGGGTGATTGGGTTCTAATCCCCTTCAGACACCTATACTCAGAGGACGTACTCAATGTTCTGCAGGAGGCCAGAAAGCCTAGTACCAGGAGATTCTGCAGGTGGTGTCAAGAAAAACCAGGACCCTCTGAACATTCCTATACCCATAGTCCTTTCTTTCATGTGTGAGCTGCTTCATTCACGACTAACTTATTCTTCAGTTAAGGTCCATTTGTCTGCCATCTCTGCCTGTCTGCCTTTGACTCCCCCCTTTAGCATCAAGATTGGAGGTCAAGTTATTCCTGAAAGGGGTACTCCATATCAGACCCCCCTCTGCAAACCTGTACCTTCACCTTGAAACTTAAATTTTGTACTTGAAAAACTAACCTTGCCAACTTTCGAGCCAGCACACTTGGCATCCCTGAAACTATGCACATGGAAAACAGTCCTGCTAGTGGCCCTCACATCTGCCAGGAGGATATCAGAAATTCAGGCCCTGATGGCCACCCCTCCTTACCTCTTTTTACATAAGGACAGAGTCTCTCTAAGGATTCCTTCATGCCCAAGGTGGTTAATGAGCTCTCACGCAATCAGACCATTAACCTGCCAGTTTTCTGTCCCCAACCTCAGAATTCCACAGAAAGAAAACTCCATTAATTAGATGTCCACAGACAACTTGGATACTACTTAGATAAATCCAGACCTATTAGAAAATCTGACCAACTGTTCATTTCCTTCCACCCTAGAGCTCCAGGGGAAACCAATCTCCAAACAGACCATTTCTTCATGGATATCCAAGACCATTTGTACATGCTATTCTATTCACGGGAAGAGTTTTTCTGGCAGTGTTAAAGTTCACTCCACTAGAGCACCTGCCTCCTCAGCTGCCTTTTTCAAGGGGGTAGACTATGCCTCCATCCTAGAAGTAGCTACCTGGGCTTCAGTTCATGCCTTTGCTAAGCACTACAAGCTAGATTTAGCTTCAAGGGCTAGAGCTGGTTTTGCTAGATCTGTCTTGCAAGGTCTCATCAGCCAGGGACAAAATGCCTCCTCTCAGGCTCATACCTAAAAGCATTGGTGGTACTCCCTATTGTGATGAATACTGCAACATGAGAATAGAAAGACATAGAACAGTTGTGTAAGAACTTATCCAAACCTTAGATGACCTTGTCTTCCATGTTGCAGTATTCAGACCCTCCCTTCCTACTCCCTCTTGCATTACCTTCCTTTTTCTTGCTAACTACCTGTGGGATCACAGCCCTATAGTTATTTATTCCCAGGAGCAGACACAGGTGGTAAAATACCCTATAGTCTGGTCCTCATGTCAGTCTGAAGGGACTTCCTTTTTAGCTCATATTTCACCTTTAGGGGTACTACTGTATGTGGCAGTTCATTCTGAAGGGGGTACTTACAGACATCACTTTTATGGGCTATGTCAGTTTATGACTCTGACCGGAGATGTCACACGTATCCCCGTGCTCCAAAGACTTGAGTGTACTGACTGGATGTCCAGTGCTGCAGGCAGCAACCTCCCTATTGTGATGAATACTGCAACATGTAAGAGAAGGACATCTAAGGTTATGGTAAGTTCTTACACAACTGTTCTTTGTCATGCAATATTTTATATGCCCTATTAATTACCCCTTTTTTAACCATATCTTCTGTTTTGGACTCAACTTAAAACTGCCAGAACCGGTCTTTCACTCAACATTCCACCATCTCTTTCTTTATGCCTGTACTCTGATGTTAACCCCTGGTAAGGAAGGCAGTTTCTGACCTGTAGTTAAAACTTTTGCCTGTGATCATCCCAGTCTGTTAACGTTTCCTGTTGTGGCATTTTCTCCCAGTACTACGGTTGCTTTGCTAATTTCTGCAATAAATTGCAGTACCCTCTTGCCTATTTTCTGTACCCTTACATGCAGTCATCCATATTGGCAAACTCTCCTGAGTTTATCATTCTCACTGCTGTAGTAGTCTTTGGCTATTTGAGTTGTATCCTGCCCAGGATACAGCTGGCTAGTCTTCAAAAAGCTGTGGCTGCCTCCCACACATAAATACTGATTGCTGATTAGCTAACTCCTTGGAGGGAAATCAACTATGTGTGTAGACAACTTTGCATTCTTGCCACTCAAAGGGAAAGCAGCTCTGAGGCTTCACAGGAGCAGCAGTTGGTTATGTGCTTCATTTCTTCCATACAAGTCCCCGTAAGGGCACCCTTCTGCAAAGAAATAATTTGTATGTGTTTTTTTAGATTCTGAAGAATAATAGCAGTGTTACTAATGTCCGAAGTTTCTTGTCAGAAACTTATTTTTGCAAAGGATCTGCTTTTGTTATGAAATATGTACTGTTTTTCAAACATTTTAACTGAAGTGTTGTGTGCTTTTGATGGTGTTTTTCACTTCATGTCAACTTTTACTGTTTGAGACTTACTGGTTAAAATATTATTTAAGCATGAGGAAGTACATTTCAGGACTTGCTAGGTATTTTATGTTTGGTGCGTGTGTACTCTTTGTGACAGCTTACCTTCATTTGTTGTTTCTCATTGCACTTTCTATGCTTTTATTTCGTAATTTTTGGGACTGTTTGGGGAAGTGTAAAAGAGTGTGTGCGTGTATGTGTTTGTGTGTGTGTGCTTGTGGGCACTTGTCTGACAACTAAACATCCAACTGACTCCTCCCTCTTACTGACAATTGTGCTTCTTCCTCAGCTACAGCAGCAATGTTGCACTGACTCTGCTTTTTATATTCCCACTATACCTAAAAAGATAAAAAAAAAAAAAAGCATACAAGAGGAGCCCTTGGCTACACTGTGGACTCAAATGGTGTCTCACCTGCTGGTGGTTGACCTACGGTGATCATTTGTTGTTCCTCCAACCACTCATGTTTTCTCTGGGTTCCTCTGATGTAGTCCCTTCTGCCACTATGGACCAGGAATTAGCCACATCCTCTGCGGCTGTTCCAGTGTTTAGTCCTGGCATGGAAAAGCCATCTTTGGATCTTGGAGTTTCTCTGGGAGTTTTTTTTTTTTTTTTTTCATGGAGGGGCTGGGGAAAGAGATGACTTGCCCTTGATGAAGTGCCGTATCTCTGTCTCCCACCAGTGATGTCTGTAGAAAAAAAGAAACAAAAGATTAGACATTGTTCATCCAAAGACATTTTGTCTGTTCATAAGGATGTTTTTCTTACCTTTGCCAGGTGTTTATTACAGGCTGTCTGTCATAGAGGGCAAAAAGCCGTACTAGTAGACTGACAAGGTCAGTATATTCCTGAGGAAAATGTTGGAGAATTCTGACATAAAGACCGGATTTTCATTGTCTGATTCTCAAGCACAAGGCTTGAATTCAGAGGAAACTTTGTCCTCCTCAACGTCATTAGAGGAGTTTTCCTTTTGTAAGACTACTTCCAGGCTGAATTATTTATTTTTGTGGGATCAAATGGATGTTTCCCCTAAACTGAGGAGATGATATGCTGCAAGTGGATTTACCTCATGCTGCACCCGTTACTCTCTTCATGCCAGACTTTGTAGATATGTTAAATGCGGCCTGCAGTAACCCTGTACCCTCCACCTTAAGTTGCAAAAAAGGCAGACCATTTACTAATACCAACCCTTCCCCTGTGGACAAGAATGTAAGACATTCATCATTCATACTACCACAGTGGCATTTGGGTTCTGTGCCTGCACAAATCCATACTGGTAGCTTTCTAGAGCTCAGAATCTTCTCCATTTACTCTCTGTGATTGGGGATTAGCTAAGCCCCTACAGTCAGTGGAAGCATAACCCCTGTGACAGAAAGTCAATTCACTCTTTTAGTGCAAGCTGTCAGACTCGCACAGTTAAATCTATTCAGCAGCCTGCATTGTTGGATTGTAGCTTCCAGACTCAGATAAGATCCCTTTAAGAACTTTCTTTCTCCTTTATTGTTACATATTTTAATAATTTATATATATGTATGTTGTGTCTTTCGGCTTTTCCCAGTTAGGGGTCGCCACAGCGGAACTCCGGTCCGCTAATGATGATTGGTAGTTGATTTTTACGTGCCAAGTTACCAGTCCTGACGCACAACCTTCAACGAAGGTACGCCCATTCGCACATGTCTCCATGAAACCATATATACATATATATATATATATATATATATATATATATATATATATATATATATATATACACAGACACACACACATATATATATATATATATATACATATATATATATATATATATATATATATATATATATATATATATATATACATATATACATATATATACATATATATATATACATATATATATATATATATATATATATATATATATATATATATATATATATATATATATATATATATATATATATATATATATATGCGTGTGTGTGTGTTTGTGTGCATGTGTGTGAGAGAAACCTTTTTATTTTAATATTCTTGCTGTTTAGTATTGCTATTAATTCCTGTGTTCATTTTAGATTACTGCTGTGTTGTTTGTATACTTAATACTGCATCTGAAGTAGTTGACTTCATTTGATCTTCAACCTGTGGGTGTATGGATCCTAATTGGATCCAAGACAGCTGCATCACTAGCATCTGATCCGAGCTCCAAGCTCCCCCCTGCCACCTTCCTTCCCTCAGACCTCGTTTGCTACTGAAAAGCTACGCATCATGGTCGCAGAGCTCCTAGTGTTTGTTTTCTTGGGTAAGTTTTTTTTTCCTTGCCAGGGTTAGTGTAGTTTCTTCCTATCCTATCCCTTAAACGTCCTCTACCAGCGCTGTCGTCGGTTGTTTGTAAAAAAAAAAATTTTTTTTTGCTGTAGTTCCTTCTCCATTGACCTCTCTGTCCTTGCTGTGAGTGTGTGTGTTTGTATATTGAGTGCCTGTCGGTGCTTGTTGTCTCCTATTATGGCTGAGAATCCCAAGCCAGTTTTTTGGAAGTGCATAGAGTGTGGCCATAAGCTCTCCCCAGCCAATGGCCACACACTGTGCATACTGTGTTTGGGTATGGCCCATTTGCTTACCTCCTGTCCTATTTCCATGGGCTTCATCCCCTGGGCCCTTAAGGACAGGAGGGCTAAACTAGTGATGAAGGGTCTGCTTCCCTCATTGGGGACGGCCGTCCCTGTAACCTCAGCTTTGACCACTACTGCTACTTCTGCTTCTTCTCCTCCCCAGGCCTCTGGGACTCAAACTCCCGCCATGACGTCTGGGGAAGGAGAGAAGCACAGAAAGGACAGGCCCAACAAATGGTCTCCGGGCAGCTCGTCCCCAGCGGGGCCTCCTGCAAAATCCAAGATTCTCCTAGGCCTAGTACTCCTCGACTCTGATCACCCAGATTCTCCCAGGAGCCGGAGGCATCTAGTCCACCATTCCGAGCTTCCCCTCATCAGCACTCCCAGTTGGTGTCAGTAGCTTCCTCTTCCCAATCCCACCCATAGCCTTAGCGAGGTAGAGATGGACAGGATGATGCGGAAGTTCATCCGCACCCAGATCCAGATGGGAGTCTTGCCAGCTCCCCTCTCCATCCAGAGCGGGGAGCTGTCCGCCCTTCTTCACTCCTATAACCCCTTCTCCAATCTGACAGTTGGTTTTAGAGTCTTTGGATTCAAAGACTCTTGGGGTTGGGGGGTTGGCGCTGATGGTACCTTGTACCTCGATGCCGGCCATTGCCTTGAATGAGTCAGATCCGGCCAGCTCAGATCCAAGCTCTTGCAGCTGTCACCTCAGCGTCAGATCTGAGGGGGTGCTGTCAGTGCTGGGCTTGGAGCGCATCTACCCCTTTGATGTCTCGGCCCCAGCAGTCTCAGCTCCGACTCCCCCATCAGGTCTGATGGGAACGGCTCCCCTTTGCCACCTCTCAGTATGTCCATTCTCCATCGGCCTTCGACGTGGTGGAGAAGGTTCTCTGGAGCTCTTCGAGACCCCTGACCATCTCATCCTTGGACTCCACCCGACTCCCTCTGCTTTGGATACGGCTCTGACCTTCCTGCCATCTTTAACCACAGAAAAAAAAAAAAAAGTACTATCTGTTCCTATGGACCCGCAGAAAACACCAGCACTCGAATGATGAATAAAAGGAACTTTAATTTCCAAGCATAAAAAAGTCCAGTTAAGCGCTTTCATCCAAAGACTTCATCAGAACTAACTCCCATTCATACTGTGCCTCATTTATACCAAATTCTTACATCACATGACATTCATTCATACTATTAAAGTGCTAGTGCCATTACATTTAACTTCATTGTTCAAACAATTTTTAAAAAAATCAAATGACATAAAAAATCTTGCAACATGAAAAACCTACATATTTACATGACCTACTTGTAAAATTGTTGTTAAACCATTTCAGTAAACCTATAACCTACATTCTAACAGAACTTTATCTACATTTAATAATGTGTAAAGTTGTGGGCATGTAACACATTGATTTGTTCACTATATTTCTTCACTAATTTTTTCTACCTTTGTCTGCCTGCTAAAATAGGCTTAATAGATATGTGCTCGTTCAGACCAGGGTATGTGGACGCATTCAGTTTAATTTGCCACCTTACCTCCTTTTCACCTAATTTGTTTTAATATCTCCTCCTTGAATTCATTTTGATTACTTCTAAAATTCCAAACCTAAATTCCTTACAACCAGTATTATCTTTTAAATGTTTCCATAATGCGTTGTTATAATCCCCATTTCTAATACTGTAAGTATGGTCGTATATCCTGTTCCTTAAACACCGGGTAGTCATACCCACATAAAAACATGGGCAGCTTTTACAGGTGGCCAAATAAACTAAATTAGATGTCCTACAATTCCCCTTTTGGTATTTAATTCTGGTGCTGTTGTAATTAGATAGCACTGTTTCCTCAGTTTCAACAATGAACTTGCATTGTTTGCAAGTACCACACCTGGTGGTACCACATCGCCTACCTTTGTCCTCATCATTTACAACCTTCTTTTCCAACAGAGCCTTCATATTATTTCCTTTCCTTGTAACAAATAATGGCCCGTTCCCCAAAATTTTAAACATCCTATCATCTACCCTTAGTGTATTCCAATTATTACGAATGATTTTCATAGCATCTCCACAAAAGCTATTATATTGCAGTACACATGCCATTCCATATTTGTTTGTATTTCCTTCATCATTACTACCCTCATCTTCCCCTGTTGGTTTTTCCAATCCCACTCCCAACAGTGGTTTATATAGTTTGCCCCATTGGTCACTAACATATCCTATAACTTCATTTATCATATTAATCGGGTAACACCTTTCTATAAAAAATTCAGCTATTTTGTCCAATTCAACGTCTACATCTTCCCTTTCGGAGGTCATCCTTACCGCCCTTATGCACTGACCCTTAATGATGCTCTTTTTCTGGGTCCAGGGGTGCTTACTTGTAAAATGAAGATACGAATTACTAAATGTATTCTTTCTGTAAATGTTAGACTTGAATTTACCATCCCTTAATGTGATTTCCACATCCAAGTATGGTATAGTTTCTTGTTGTTTATTCATAGTGAACTTAAAATGTTCACTGCATGAGTTCAAATACTCATAAAATTTGTCCAAAAGCTCTAGGTCACCCTTCCATAAAATAAATATATCATCTAAAAAGCGAAAATAACCCGAAATGTATTGCCTCCAATGTGTATTAAATACATATTCCATCTCCCAATTGAATACTACAAGGTTGGCGTAAATGGGGGCACAAGCTGCCCCCATTGCCACACCCTTCTCCTGTTTGTAGTATTCACCTTCATACCATATATAATTGTGGGTTAATACCACTTCCATAAAGCCCATTATCAATAATGTTTTCTCCCAAGATAATACCTTGGACCACATGATACTGTCCTGTAATCTATCCAGACCTTCTTCCTTAGGTATATTAGAAAAGAGGTCAATAACGTCCATGGTCACCATCCATTTTACCCCTTGAGCCATTCCAGGTTTCAACCTTCCGAGAAAGTCCCAAGAATCCACCACTAGGTGTGGGACTATCTTAACCAATGGTTTCAGCCACTTATCTATGACCTTTCCAAAAGGAAAGGTCTTAGACTGACTCCCGGATATAATGGGCCTAAATGGTGGGTCCCTAAGATCCTTATGAATTTTTGGGATACCCACAATGGTACCCAAAATAGGATTTTTCACCTTTAGATGGTTTAAAGGTGGTGTGTAAGCACCCTTAGAGAGTAGAGTAAAATGATACAGATCAGTATAAAAATAATGAGGCATACAGATGGGTTAAGGATACCAACAGGAAGGGGTACCAGGTTAATACTGGTCAGAAGATTAGGCAACATGAAAGGGGTAAAGGTAGAGAGGAATATTCCTACAACACCAAGAATGAATACTATGGATACAAAAGAGGGGGGGGTAGGTACAATAATCGTGCTTTTAACAATCATTATCAATACAAACAATACTATCAACATAATCAGCATCACAACAATTATGATTTTTTAGGGGGGGATGGATGGGAAGACCACGAATTCAGACAAAGCAGAGGTGGGGGGGACTATCACATAAGGGGAAGGGCCACGAAATAAAGAAAAGTGTAGGAAACAATGAAGGTGGACAAACCAACAATAGAAATGAGATAGTAAAGGTGAATGATGTTATAAGCACCTATGACAACTTTTTTATCTACAACTACACGGATGTGCCCTTAAGGAAAGAACATTTTACTCTACTCTCTAAGGGAATGAAGTACATCCCACATACCAAATTTAATTTGGTGGAAAGTATTATAGATGTTAAGAAATTTATTAGAAAATTGAACCTGAAAGTTAAATTTGAGGGGGTGGAAGAGAAGGATAAAAAAGAATTCCATATCCCTAGTGCTTATACACCACCTTTAAACCATCTATTAGGGACCTTTGAAAAATTGATTGTAGAAGATATCTACAAGTATAATAAAAAGAACAAAATGGGGGGATACAACTTAACTAAGGACGAAGTAGGTGCATTGAATGAATTACAACGAAATGTGGATACACGGGTTATGAAACCCGACAAAGGAGGGGGTGTGGTGCTCTACCCCTCACAGGATTATAGGAACAAGATTAATGCAATCCTACTTCAGACTGGAAAGTATAGTGTGTCCTCAGTGAATGAGGTCAACATAGGGCACCATAAAATAGATTTATTTTTAGAAGATCTACTCATGGATGGAAGGATAGACAATAACTTATATCAGTATCTAAAGGTGAAAAATCCTATTTTGGGTACCATTGTGGGTATCCCAAAAATTCATAAGGATCTTAGGGACCCACCATTTAGGCCCATTATATCCGGGAGTCAGTCTAAGACCTTTCCTTTTGGAAAGGTCATAGATAAGTGGCTGAAACCATTGGTTAAGATAGTCCCACACCTAGTGGTGGATTCTTGGGACTTTCTCGGAAGGTTGAAACCTGGAATGGCTCAAGGGGTAAAATGGATGGTGACCATGGACGTTATTGACCTCTTTTCTAATATACCTAAGGAAGAAGGTCTGGATAGATTACAGGACAGTATCATGTGGTCCAAGGTATTATCTTGGGAGAAAACATTATTGATAATGGGCTTTATGGAAGTGGTATTAACCCACAATTATATATGGTATGAAGGTGAATACTACAAACAGGAGAAGGGTGTGGCAATGGGGCAGCTTGTGCCCCATTTACGCAACCTTGTAGTATTCAATTGGGAGATGGAATATGTATTTAATACACATTGGAGGCAATACATTTCGGGTTATTTTCGCTTTTTAGATGATATATTTATTTTATGGAAGGGTGACCTAGAGCTTTTGGACAAATTTTATGAGTATTTGAACTCATGCAGTGAACATTTTAAGTTCACTATGAATAAACAACAAGAAACTATACCATACTTGGATGTGGAAATCACATTAAGGGATGGTAAATTCAAGTCTAACATTTACAGAAAGAATACATTTAGTAATTCGTATCTTCATTTTACAAGTAAGCACCCCTGGACCCAGAAAAAGAGCATCATTAAGGGTCAGTGCATAAGGGCGGTAAGGATGACCTCCGAAAGGGAAGATGTAGACGTTGAATTGGACAAAATAGCTGAATTTTTTATAGAAGGGGGTTACCCGATTAATATGATAAATGAAGTTATAGGATATGTTAGTGACCAATGGGGCAAACTATATAAACCACTGTTGGGAGTGGGATTGGAAAAACCAACAGGGGAAGATGAGGGTAGTAATGATGAAGGAAATACAAACAAATATGGAATGGCATGTGTACTGCAATATAATAGCTTTTGTGGAGATGTTATGAAAATCATTCGTAATAATTGGAATACACTAAGGGTAGATGATAGGATGTTTATAATTGTGGGGAACGGGCCATTATTTGTTACAAGGAAAGGAAATAATATGAAGGCTCTGTTGGAAAAGAAGGTTGTAAATGATGAGGACAAAGGTAGGCGATGTGGTACCACCAGGTGTGGTACTTGCAAACAATGCAAGTTCATTGTTGAAACTGAGGAAACAGTGCTATCTAATTACAACAGCACCAGAATTAAATACCAAAAGGGGAATTGTAGGACATCTAATTTAGTTTATTTGGCCACCTGTAAAAGCTGCCCATGTTTTTATGTGGGTATGACTACCCAGTGTTTAAGGAACAGGATATACGACCATACTTACAGTATTAGAAATGGGGATTATAACAACGCATTATGGAAACATTTAAAAGATAATACTGGTTGTAAGGAATTTAGGTTTGGAATTTTAGAAGTAATCAAAATGAATTCAAGGGGAGGAGATATTAAAAACAAATTAGGTGAAAAGGAGGTAAGGTGGCAAATTAAACTGAATGCGTCCACATACCCTGGTCTGAACGAGCACATATCTATTAAGCCTATTTTAGCAGGCAGACAAAGGTAGAAAAAATTAGTGAAGAAATACAGTGAACAAATCAATGTGTTACATGCCCACAACTTTACACATTATTAAATGTAGATAAAGTTCTGTTAGAATGTAGGTTATAGGATTATTGAAATGGTTTAACAACAATTTTTCAAGTAGGTCATGTAAATATGTATGTTTTTTCATGTTGCAAGATTTTTTATGTCATTTGATTTTTTTAAAAATTGTTTGAACAATGAAGTTAAATGTAATGGCACTAGCACTTTAATAGTATGAATGAATGTCATGTGATGTAAGAATTTGGTATAAATGAGGCACAGTATGAATGGGAGTTAGTTCTGATGAAGTCTTTGGATGAAAGCGCTTAACTGGACTTTTTTATGCTTGGAAATTAAAGTTCCTTTTATTCATCATTCGAGTGCTGGTGTTTTCTGCGGGTCCATAGGAACAGATAGTACTTTTTTTTTTTTTCTGTGGTTATTGGTGGTCGCTGTTCCAGTTTCTTGTTTATCTTCCTGCCATCTTAGCAACAGCCTGTGCAGAGTTTGCCTCAGGAAGCCCCCCCCTCCCGCACGGGAGCAGCAAGACGTGCAAAAGGAGGCACCTGGACTCCTCTTCTGAGTCCCTCACAGAAGACACTGACTTGGAGGAAGGGGAAGGTTCCTCCGATCCCCCCACATCATAGAACTTCTTCACCAGAGCAGGGGGTGGTCCACCCAGAAACCAACCTCGGATGAGTTAGTGTTCCTAGAGGCATTCGGCACAGGCCCATCTACTTCCTGGGTGTCCCCTCCCGCGGATCCACTTGTAGACCTCATTACATTTCGGGTGTGGAAGGAGCCAGTCACCGTGGAGCCTATTCACAGATGTCTTGATATAGTGTTAAGCCCCCCCATCAGACAGGACTAGCTAGAACAATGGGTCCCATGTGGATGCCGTGGTGGTGGCCACCATCACCAAAAAAGAGCTCATGGAGGAGAGCTCTACGGTTCATCCTCCTGACCGGGAGTCAAGGACCATGGACTGTCTCAGGAAACGGGTGTATGCTTCAGCAACCTTTACTATAAGGACACTGAACTACATGTCACACGTCATTCGACTGCAGCAAGACCTAGTCAAGGAGGTCGCTGAGTCACCCCTAGACCCCATGTTGGCAGAGGCAAGAAGGTCTTCTCCGCACAGATGGCCACTGCCAAAGCAGTAGGTAACACATCCATGCGTCTTCTCTCCCATGCTACTGAGGGAGCCACCAGGGCGACCAAGTCTGGCATTGCCATGAGGTGTCACGCCTGGCTCCGGCTGTGTCAGTTCACCGAACCCTTCAAGGCGTCTTTTGCAAATGCCCCTTATGATGGTTCTTCCCTGTTTGGGAAAACAGTTTGTGACACATTAGTCCAGATTGAAAAGGATGGAAAGGCAGTGCCTGTCATCGGGATCCGCTTCTCTGCCCCTCAAAGATCCTTCTGTAGGAATCAACGAGGGACAAGGAAGATGTGGTTCTGAAAGTCTCAGTTCTCTCAAGGCACTCAGGACTCATCCTACCCCAGAAGGCGAAGGGGGTTATGACAGACGCCGCCCAAGAGGCAGAGGGGGATCCGAGGAATTCTGGGTCTTGAGAACCTTTCTCGGACAAACCTGTCCAGCTGAGGGGCTGCCAGACTGCTTATCTCTGGAGGCAGTTGGGGGTCACCTTTCGCTACACACAGCAGCATGGGAGTCTGTAACATCAGACCGTTAGGTATTACAAATTATATCTAGAGGTTATTTCATCCCATTCACCAAACCACCTCTCCCACCAAAACACCTCCCAGACATTCCACCCGCGCAAAGGGAAGGCAGCAGCTCTAGAAATAGACAAGCTGCTCAGAAAATGAGTCATCCAACCCGTTCCCCTAGACCAATCTGGATCGGACTTTTATTGCAGGTTTTTTTTAGTGCCAAAGAAGATAGGGGACCTAAGACCCATCCTGGATCTATCCACCTTGAACCTGTCAGTAGCCAAAGAGAAATTCCAGATGGTCACTCTTCAATTCATCCTGTCCTAGCTGCAGGAGAAAGATTGCATGTGCTTGCGAGACCTCCAGGACACGTAATATCACGTCAAGATGGACAGGCACTCCCACAGGTTTCTCGCTTCTGGCTGGGAGCCAATCATTATCAGTTCAGATCCCTCCCCTTTGGTCTCACCACTGCCCCCAGGGTGTTCACCAAAGTGATGGCAGTTGTAGCGGCTCACCTGAGGCTTAATTCAGGTCTGTCCTTACCTGGACGATTGGCTCTTTGCGGCCCCACCAGGCTTCTATTTTGCTGAGTCAGGGATTATTTCTCTTATTAGGGAACAGTTTGGGCATCACCATCAGTATCAATAAATCATCGCTGATTCCAGTTCAAGTTCTAGAGTTCATTGGCACTCGGCTGGACACTATCCAGGTGAAAGTTTACATCACTCCAGAAAGCGTGCACAATCTCAGAGTTCATGCCTTGCACATTTACCAAACTCATTTTCCTAGAGCAGAGGCTGCTTTACGAGCCCTGGGGTCCATGGTGGCCATATCCACTCTCTTAACCCTTGCTTGCCCTTCACATGCGTATCCTTCAGTCCTTCAGTGGACACTGGCAGTACAGTGGTCCCTGTAAAATCTCCCTCTTTTTCATCCAGTCAGAATCTCTCGAATTTGCAGGGACTGTCTTCGATGGTGGATTTTTCCCCAGATCTTGTCAGGGGATGTCCCTTTCTTCCGCCACTTCCCAATGCCACCATGACCATGGATGCCTCCCAGCTGGGTTGTGGGGGTCATTGCTTGTGAAACTGTCCAAGGCATGTGGTGCCCCCCCCCCCCCGAGACCAGTTTGCATATCAACATCCTGGAGATGAGGGCAGTGCTTCTAGCATTGCAAGTTCTCCATGCCCATCTTCCATCTTCCTGTAGGGACTATTGCAGTACAGACAGGCAACATGTTAGAGGTCTGGTATATCATCAAACAAGGAGGAACCAGATCTTACCTCCTTTATCGAGAAGCCATGAGATTGGGGGAATGACTGATTTCCCTGGCCGTTTTCTGGTGGCAATGCACATTCTGGGATGGTCCAACATTCTAGTGGACAGGCTCAGCAGGACTATTCTGATGCCTTATGAGTGGTCTCTGAATGCTTCAGTACTGGAGGAGATCCTTCTCAACTGAGGTTGGCCTTGCTGTGATTTCTTCGCATCTCCTTCCAATGCAAAATGCAGTGAGTTCTTCGCTCTGAACCCCCGTCTGGGGGAAGCCCACAGAGATGCTCTGGTACATGCTTGGCCTCCCGGTCTCTTCTTTATGCTTACCCTCCATTACCTTTCATTTCAAAATTTCTGCAGAAAGCGTGCAGGCTGGGGAACACAGTAATCCTCTTTGTCCCATTCTGGTCTCGTTAAGTCTGGTTTCCCTCCCTTTGGTCTCATCTAGTAGTTCTACCATGGATCTTGAATCCAGTTCTGGATCTCATTTCACACCCCTTGGGGATCCCTCACCCAGATCTGGACAGTCTGAAGCTCACAGCTTGGCTGCTCCAGTTCCCTTGATTATTAGGACTCCTGGTTTATCCTCTTAAGTGAAAACCATTTTGGTAGCGACTCACAAATCTTCCACTCATAGACTATATCGTAGTAAGTGGAAACGATTCTCCATATGGGCTTCTCATTAGGATGTAGATCCTTTTATGACTCTTAAGCTCCCATCTCAGCTGTCTTAGAGTTCTTGGCAGGGATCTTTCAAGAAGGTGCCAGCACATCTACGGTTAAGGGTACAACTAGCTGCTATTTCTAATTTCCATGTTGGGGAGAATGTCTTCAATAGCCTCTTCTAGACTTTGCAAGACCTTCCTTAAGGGTACCTTTCTTTTATGGCCTCTGGTGAAGGATTCTACTCCCCCGTGGGATCTCATTTTTGTGTTACAAGCTTTGGTTTCTCCTCCTTTTGTGCCCGCAGCCTCGATAGGCTTGCAGTACCTGTCCTGGAAGACTGCCTTTTTGGTGGCTATTACGTCTGCTAGGAGAGTGTTGGAACTTCAGGCACTGTCTATCAATGTTCCATACATGATTTTCCATAAAGACATGAGTCTCCCTGTGCACTAAGCCGTCTTTTCTTCCTAAGGTGGTGTCAGAAGCTAACATTAATCAAACTATTAATCTTCCCGTTTTCCTTCCTAACTATCAAAACAGAGGTGAATATAAATTACACTTGTTGGATGTACACAGACAATTGAGATTTTATCTGCACAGGACGAAGTCTGTTCCGCAGATCTGACCAATTATTTGTTTGTTATTCAAATCCCTTCTTTGGAAAGCCAATTACCAAAGTAACCATTGCTCATTGGATTTCTCAGTGTATCATTCGGGCTTATTCTGACAAAGGCATTTCTCCTCCGGGTCAGATAAAAGCACATTCCACCAGATCCATGACCACTTCAGGTTGTCACTGGATGATACTTGTTCTGCAGCTACTTAGTCCTCATGTCATACTTTCATTTCACATTACAAATTAGGCATTGTATTTAGGAGTAGGGCATCTTTTGGCTTTGCGATACTCTGAAATATCCTTCCATAAGGACCACCCAGGTGTTCATAGCTGTGGACTCTATCCCACAGGTTGAAGATCGAATGAAGTCAACTACTTCAGATAAAAAAGTTATGTTCTCACCATAACGTTCCGTCTGAGTAGTTGTACTTCATTTGTCTTCAACCGTCCCCCCCCTTCCCCCTGACCTTGTCACTATTGTCCTAACCTTGTATTCAGAAGGTTCACACTATAGTGGCTCTCCTTGTTTTGCTTGGCTTAGGGATATTGGGGAGCCTTTAGTGGCAAGGTCTCATTGGGTTGGGCTTATGCTTATTGAGCAGCAAACTCGATCTGAGGGAAGGAAGGAGATGGGGGCAGTATGGGTAAGGGGAAGAGATTGGAGCTCGGATCAGATCCTGGTGATGCGGCCATCTCGGAAACGATTTGGATCCATAGACCCACAGGTTGAAGACAAATGAAGTACAACTACTCAAATGGGATGTTATGGTGACTACATAACTTCTTTTTTTTTTGTGCAGTTATGATGTTTAGATGGCTTAAAGTTCTCTGGTGTCAATTGAACACTAGGGACATTCTTGTGCATATAGAAGAGGGCGGCAAGAGGCCTGTTCCTGTTTATCTGGTTCATTTTGACATTCTGACAGGACAATATTGCATTGTTCACTTTTTTCTTCATTTTTATAATAGCTACTTCCAATTTAGCACCGCTTAACACGCTTTTTTATCGTTAAATTGTGATTTTTGCAGCAAATTACTTAAGCTACATTTTCTGTGGAGATTTATTTTTTTTCATTTCTGACAAGGGAATCTGTAATTAAATGGTTATTTGTGATGTTTTAAAACGTTCCTGATTGATCTAAGGGCACACATTTGAATTTTTTATACTGTTTGGACAAGTGAATTTTACTTGGTATTGTGACTGTGTGCTGTTTACTATGCTGTGCTGATTGCAGAACAAGGCTTAACACAATTTAAACTGTTTCAGCTATATTTTGTGTAGTTTTGCCCTATTTGCTTTGTGAGAACATAGTTGATTTTTACTGTCCTTAATCAACCCTTAGTAGTCTCAATGTCAGTTGGTACTCTGGTTCTTAGGTACAGAACAGGGGACAATTGAGGAGTGCAGCCCAAATTTCCAGTTGCCCCAAAGCATTGTCTGGTTAAATTACTTGCTCATAGGTTCATAGGTGTGTACTAGGCTAATGGCCCTCGGACCTTTACAATCCTAGCCCATGGGATTACCCTGGCATTGTGCCACCCGACTTTAGTTCCCAGTGCCTCTGTCGAGTAAAGCCACTGGAATGATCCCTGGGGTGAATTTTCTATTTCCCATCCACTCATCAAGATTTCTCTTGAGGAGGGCCAGTGAGGTGCTCTGCTTGACATGTATTGGAAGTCTTTTCCACAGCATGGGCAGTCTCTGGGTTATGAACCTGTCCCTCTAGCATGTTCTGTTGATTGTGTTAATGTGGTTGAGGTCTCTGGAGTGTATGGTGCGGAAGGATTGGGATTTCTTTAGATGTAGCATTTCTAACAGAGCTGGGTCAGACATGGCTTTGCAAGTCAAGCAGAGATCGCCTCTAAGTAGGCGACATGAGACAGAGAATAGTTGGAGTTTGCATTAAGCAAATGAGGGTGAGGAAATCGAGCCCTGCACCATAGAAACTACAGCTTACAGCCTTAACTCCCCTGCACCAAGTGCCAGACGAAAGAAAAAGGGAGGAGAAGGCTTCAAACCCCACATGCTTGATGTAGGAAACAGTAGCATTAACCACTACACTAATTTTTAAGTTGAGTGGAATAGAGGGATGCAGGAACCAAATAAATATACAGACACAGAGATCTAACCATCAATTGCTGCTTGCTCAAAGTCTGATCGTAGGCAAAATGAAAGGGTTCAAACCGTGTACTGTTGACTACAGGTAGTAGTGCGTTAATGTTGGACAGAGCTTTACTGATTGTTTTTATTGACTGACTTCAGTGATTTATCAGCAAATGAAGTGTGTGAATATCTAGCAGTTTTTGCAAAGGATTAAAGCTTGAAGCTCTTAATGAGCTCTTTCCTGAAGTCAAAGAGGCAGGGATTGATTCTTTCTACCTCCATTTTGCCTACTGTGACTATGACCAAGTCACTTAACCAGTGTGCTCTTTAGGCTTAAAAATGAATGACTGGGACATATGTATGGATCTATATATTAATTCATCGAAGGACGTAGTCAGCGAATACGTCTTCATTGATCACCAGCTGCCGAAATTCACTTCAGTGAACCATGGAATTTTTCCCATGGTTCGAAAACACTTAGCCATCACCTCAACTTTGCCCCTTTCTCCACTGTAGTGTGATTTGAGAGTTGGTATATGTATAGTTAGGCACAGCTCCCCACCTGGGTGGACTTGATTTGTTCGTTGTGTGTTTTAGATGGTTGGTGGGCAAGTGTTTCTGAACCGTAGGAGAAATTATGTGGTTCTCTGAAGTTTCGTGGAATACATTTTTCGATGAATTAATATAGACCCATGTGTTTTTGTATGTGTTTATATATATATATATATATATATATATATATATATATATATATATATATATATATATATACACACATATACGTATATATATATATATATATATATATATATATATATATATGTATACATGGGGTCTACCTGACAACGCCGACAATGAGAACACCGACACCAGAAGATCGAAAAGTGAGATGACTGACGGATGAAAACCCAGACGCTGAGAACACCGACATGTGAAAAGGCTGTGTAAGTATGCGGTAGTGACGGACGTTAGGGTGCGAGTAAGGTAAGTGTGGGATATTGACGGACTCTAGGGATAGGGGTGGGTTAAGTGAGTTAGGGTTAGGGCGCGGGTTAGGTGAGTGTGCGATAGTGGCAGTCTTTAGGGTTAGGGTTTCGCTTAAGGTTGCAGATAGTTGTGTATCTAAGGTTTAGTGTGGGTTTGTAAGGATTTTGGTGTGCTTGTGTTGTGTGTGTGCTTTTTGGACAGGGGATTTGCTTTGTTTGTAGATTGTCGGGATTGTGGTGCGTCGGGCATGTGAGGTTTCGTGTTTGTGAACTTTCGGTGATGTGGTGTCGGTGATTTCGTTGTCGGTGTTGTAGTGCATCGGTGTTGTCAGGTAGATCCGTATACATATATATAGATAGATATAGATGTGTGTGTGTAAAATATACCTATGCACACCCCCCCACCCTTTTTATGGCTAAACAAATACCTGGGCATTTGTACAGTGGCTGTGCTTACAGGCTTAAAGACAAATGAATGGGGCATTTTACACACACACACACACACACACACACACATATATATATATATATACACACACACACACACACACACACACACACACACACCAGCCCCCACCCATCCCTTCTAGCTATGCAAACACCTGGGCATTTGCATGATAAATGTGCTTACAGAATCGTTGGATTATGATAGCACTTATCATTTGTCATCTGCAGCTGACCCTGCTAATAAAAGCATTCAGAGGTTGTCTCTCTGAATCATCTGTGGTCCCCAGGACTACAGACAATGCCACAGTCACATTTCTCTGAAACAGATTCCCCATCCATGCAAAGTAGAGTTACTCCCTAATATGTTTCAGTTTGGACAGTTGGATGGGGAACAGGAATTTTATCCCTGGTTTGGCCTCTATGTCTGTAGTAGGCACTGGCATCCTGTAAGTGGTTCATCTCCCGTGTCCTTGCTTGTAAATATTTCATTTCCCAAGCCTCTGCTTGAACTTTTCAAGGGTGCCATCACTTGTCAGACATTTGGGATGCTGGCTAGACTAAAAAAGGCCCCTGTGGTTTGTTAGGTTAATAGGTTAGTACTAAGCTAACTGCCCTTGTGAGCCATTTTAAGCCTAGCCAATTATCCCTTGTGGGACTCAAACCCTGCACCTTTTGTTTGTAAGGCAAACACCTTAGCCATTAAGCCACCCTCCCAACCTTAGTACACACCTATGAACCTGTGTGCTATGTCAGCAATCAAGGGGTAACCAAGTTGTGCCCTTTTGCAGAGTAACCATGTTAGTTTAGCATGCAACTTAAGAGCACAGTCTCAGTTTCCAGGCACCGTACATTCCATCAGAGCAAAACTGTGTGGCAGACAAGCTGAGCAGGATATTGGCAGACCCACACGATTGGAAACTAGATCGAGGGGTCTTCTAAGATTTGATCCATCTGTGGGGAGGTCCTCAACTGGACTTCTTTGCCTTCTCTTCTCTGAACAATCCATTGGCAAGATTATTTTCCAGGTCTTCATGCAAGAAGGCCTGGAAGACAGATGCCTTTTCTTTTCCTTGGGAGGAATGTTCTTGTATGCTTTTCCACCCTTTCCCAAGATATAACCAGGGTCATTCTGAAGATTACCGTGGAATCTCCCAAGACCATTGTGGTGACTCCCTTCTTGCCCCGACAACAGTAGTTCTCTTCTTTTGGAGATGGCCAGAGGCAATTACCACAAGCTTCTTCACAGAAAGGATTTACTTACACAGTGTCAGGGGTGTTTGATACAAATCAACTTCGACTGGCTGCTTGGGTGATAGGGTCTTAATTCCTTTTAGGCACTTATTTACTGAGGACTTGCAGCAGATACCAATGGAGACACGAAGGTTAGCTACTAAAAAGTCATATATTAGTAAATGTAAATTTTTTTATAGCTGCTGCCAGTAGCATAACTGGCACCCATTCAGAGCTAGTGTTTCTCTGGTTTAACCATGTTTGTGAGAGTTACTATCCTATGGCTTTTCTTACCTTCTAATTGTGATTTATTTTATTGGTTATTTCAGCTTGTCTGTTCATGGATCCTCCTGTTTTAATGCGTTCTTATGTTAAAATGTTTTGGAAAGGGCTTTGTATAATAAGCCTCCAAAAAAATAGGTGCCCCCTGCTTGGAATATTAATTTTGTGCTAGAGGAGCAAAAACTTGCCCTATATAAACCAGCTAGTCTGTCTGACTTAAGTTCTTCACATGGAAGACTGTTTTTTACTGATTGCTCTGATCTCTGCAAGAAGAGTATCTTTGAGTTGCAAGCTCTTATGGTGAGTCAACTTTATCTCATTTTCCACAGAGAAAGTTTTTTTTTGAGAGCTAAACTTTTATGTCTAAAGTGGTATCTGAGTTTAATTTAAGCCAAACTATCCATCTTCCCATTTTCTTTCTTGAATCTAAAAATGAGGTAGAAAAGATACTTAACTTGGATGTCAACAGAAAACTCGGGTACTACGTTGATGGAAGTTAATCAGATCTTCATTTCCTATGACGGTAAGAAGATGGAATAACCTGCATCAAAACACTGTGTTCAGATGGTTGGCTAAGGCTATTTTGTTTTGTTATACTAACCGTAACAAAACTATTCCAGGCAGGTCAAGGCCCAGTCTAACAGAGCCTTGGCTTAATCTATGGCTTATTGGAAAGGACTGGATTAAAGAAGTATTCTAGAAGCATTAACTTGGTCCTCATAATGTAAGTTTACAAGGCATTACAAGCTTGATTTCTTGATTAGTTGTATACTGGGCTTTGCTAGGGCCATTCTTCAGGGGTTTCTTAACCCTTCCACCTCCTAAATATAGTAAGCTAGGATAATCTACCAGTACAGTAGAGAGTCGATTGTCTGAACTAATTGAAACCTAGGGTGGTTCGGATAATCAAACGTATAACTGAACCATATAAAAAACTTCTAAAATCTTGTTTTTTTCGGCATGCAGGAATACACTTTTCAGCCATTCAGAAATTCCAATGGACAATAAAGAATATTTTTCACACATGAGCTGGCTACAAGCTCAAAAAGACATGCTCAAGCAAATATGTATAATTATTATTTATTTTATTTTACATTTGTTGACCGGGATAGTCCGACTGGATATATGTCCATTTTCAGCGGAGGCCCGGGGAGAAAAACTCCAACATTAAAACATCACATTGAAAATCAGCATGATTGTTGCCTCATAGCAAGAGGTTCTCCTGTTCGATTCACGGCTGGAGTGCCTTCTGCATGTACTCCCCACGGTTGAGTGGCCTCCGAAAGACATGCGTGAATGGGCGTGCCTTTGCTGAAGGTTAGGCATCGGGCTGGCAACTCGGTACCATTAAAAAATCTACTGCCAATCATTAGCGGACCGGAGTTCCGCTGTGGTGACCCCTAACCGGGAAAAGCCGAAAAGACAAACAACATTGAAAATCAGCATGAATAATAACAATTTTGTCAGACACAGCTGAATCTTATATGGTTACAAACAATCAGATAGAAGCAGCTAGGAATTATTTACACTACTGTTTCATATAATATAGTAT
Organism: Protopterus annectens; assembly: GCF_019279795.1. Classification (NCBI taxonomy): domain Eukaryota; kingdom Metazoa; phylum Chordata; order Ceratodontiformes; family Protopteridae; genus Protopterus; species Protopterus annectens. The sequence continues at coordinate 1,433,476,285 of NC_056741.1, forward strand.
AGGAGGAGTTGGTCTGGATTCTGGCAGGGGCAAATCCAGTGTGTCATGAAATACTTTTTGATATTTTTCTTAAATTGGTTTAGTGATGTTTCAAGTGTTAAATCAGCTGGAAGTGAATTCCAGATTTTGCCTACTGAGTTCAAAAGCAAGGAGTCACCAGCTGAGTTGTTAGCTTTGATTGTTTGAGTTAGTAGTTTGTTAGAAGATCGCAGTAGCCAAGTACTCCTGTAGGGATAGATGTTTTTAAGTGCAGGGGTATTATCAGGTTGACTGAGAATTTTGTGGGCTACTACAAGTTGACTGTACTAAAGTGAGCTAGTTAATTCTAGCCATCCTAGTGGTTTAAGGTTTTGTCAGTGGTGAGTTCTATAAGTAGAACCAGTGACAAATCTAGCAATGTGATGATAACAGCTAGAGAGTTTGCAGATTTCAGATTCGTTTGAGTTAGTAAAAATGGAGAAGGCATAGAAAAGGGTGGAGAGAAGTTGAGTGCGAGCAATGGCAGTCCTTGTTAGTGGGGTAAGGAAAGGTTTATTTCTGTATAGGGAGCCCAGTTCTTCATTAATGGTTTGATTGATATGCACATCAAATTTAAGGTTATTATCAATAGTTACCCCTAAGAGTTTAGTATGGTTGTCTGGGGAAATAACATTTCCATTATTAGAAGATATCGTAAAGGAAAGTGATGTTGCCCTGTGAGTGGGGGAGAAAAGTAGTAGTTTGTTTTTTTAGGGTTAAAGAGCAAACGACGGCATGAGAGCCAGTTCTCAACTGTGTTAAATGTTTTCTGGGATAGCGTATGCAGGTCAGGTTGGGTAGAGGCTGAGCAGATCAACATAGAATCATCTGCGTATTGTATGCATGTAGTCTCTGGAATGGCAGAGTAAAGGTCATTAATAAAGATTGAAAAGAGAAGAGGTCCTAAGATAGAGCCCTAGGAAACTCCAGTGGTGAGGGTTAGTAGAGTAGATAAATTTCCCTCCCATAGGACAGCATGTATAATGTTTAGATATTCAGACTTAATGATTTTTCCTACCCAAAAACTTTGGAAGGCTGGTTCTGATAATTGATGATCTGATGTTAATCTTCTTCCATTCATCACTGATGGGTCGGTTCTGAGCCCCTCGGAACCATGACCTAATACTAAGCTCGCGTACACCAAAAAAACTCTCAAGCTAAGCTGGTACCCACAATGTCCTTCTCCCTGTTATCTCAGATCTCGTTTGCTGCGTAGCCATATAGGTACGTTTCATCAAGTTAAGTGGTATTTTTTTTTTATATTTTTGATGCATATCTCTTATCTAGTCACTTTTTAAAGCCATCTCCTTTCTACTTTACTTGTTTAGAGTTATTTGTAACTTTCTCATACTTAGCTCCACCCATTGAGTAATTCTTCTTACCATCGCTGGTACGCCCGCCCTTTACCCGTGTGGTATCTTCTTTCTTCTATCTTTCCTGACTCTAGCTTAGTAAACTTGTTGTTAGTGTGTTTGTGGACATGTCTGAGAAAAAAGGATCTTTGGGCTTTAAGCATTGCACCCCTTGCAATGGTAAATTTCCTAATAGCGACTGTCATGACGACTGCATTTATTGCCTGGGAATTCCTCATCTCTCTGTCTAACCCCCCTGTCAAATCTGTCAGTCAGCGGATGCTGAATGAACGCAAGAACAAATTGATTTTGAAAGGCCTTCTTTCTTCTCCTTTTTCAGAGGCCCTTTCTGTGTCTGAGGTCTCAACCTCTCTAATGAAGGACAAGAAACTTCCCCACTCTGATCTCTCTTCACCCGCTAGTGATAGCGGTAAGACACCTAAATATAAGGCCCACAAAACTTCCTCGGAGCATAGTCTTGCTACTTCAGCTCCGACTACTGCTCTTCCATACTCTGCTCCAAATACTATTATCACTCAAGCCATCTTGGATACTACCAGATTTTCGATGTCGGCGCCACCTTCGGCACTGACTTTTCCAGCTATGTCACCGACCTTGCCTTTGACTACATCGAAAGCGGTGCCAACGTCTGCCACTACTTTGAAAACGATGACATCGACTCTGAGTGCCCCATCGGCATCGAGCCCTTTTACTGCACCATTGATTCCTTTGCTTCCTGTCTGCAAATTAGAGACTACGATGCCATTAGCTCAGACACCACAGAGCCAATACTCTCCCTCGTTTTGGAACCGTTCCTGGGTCAAATGTATAGCCCTTTTTTGGATCGACCCGACTCCCCTTCAGGAGTATCCACAAGGTCCACCAGGAGTCTATCCAAACTTGATGTGGCGCACCAGTTGGATCAGCTGTTAACGGCCAGAGGGGGATACCTAATGTTCCAAAGACTCATCCCCCTCTGGGACTTGGGTTTAGGTCTCCTAGGACTCCGACGTATTCTCCTCCTTCAGACTTGTCGGCTCTGAAGCCCATTGTTTTGATGTCTTTTTGGAACCCCTTTACTCGGCGACGACAGTGACTGTCACTGAGGCTTCGAGGCCATCCCTTTGGTTCTCAGCTCCGATGGAACCGTCCCTTCCTCAGACTCATGGTTGGGGGCAGTGTCCTCTGTTCAGGGCATGGTTCCAAGTGTTTTATCGGTTTTGTCCTCGGATCCGGGGATAACGCCTGCTCCGATCCTGCTTGAGGCTCCATCTCTGGGAGCTGGTCCAGCGGAGCAGGGTGTGACCCTGGTTCCGCGGTTGTCCTTCTCAGTTCCAGGCTCCCACTCCTCTTTGGGCAAGCCTGCTTTCTGGGTGATGGAGAGGGTGCTTGCTTTGGGAAGGACTCCTCCGACATCGGGACTTAATCCTGCTCCCTCTGAGCTATAACTACCATGAGCCACCTCAGGAGAAGCCTCAGGAAACCCCAGATCGGGGTACCCACCCTTCTGAGTCTTCCTCAGATATTCCCACTAAGGAACCTCCTCGGAAGAAGGCATGCAAGCGGAAGCACATGGACTCTCCTGAAGAGTTTTTGACAGAAGACACAGACTACAATGATGGGGAGGGGTCCCCACAATCACCCCCAAATATGTCTCCTTCGGAGACAAATGAAGTATTAAAACAGAGGGATGGCTGGAAGCCCTCCAACTCCTCCTCGAAGGAATCCGTGTTCCTGCAGGCTTTTTGCTCCCGGCATTCTACCTCTTGGGGTGACCCCACCTGCTGATGAGTTAATCCAGCTTGTCATGCAGCATGCTTGGCAGAATCGTGACTCTTTTGAGGCCATTCCCCTGAGACCTGATGAGATTCTTTCTCCCCCTTAAGAGCATCCATACTGGTCCAAAGGTTTGCCAGTTGACGCTATGGTGGTGGCGGCGGCCACTAAAAAAGATCTAGTGGAAGAAAGTCTTACTGTCCACCCGCCCAACAGGGAGTCTCGGGCTGTGGACAGGTTGAGGAAGCAAGTCTTTGCTTCAGTGACCTTTGCTGTCAGGTCCCTGAACTACTAGGCACACTTCACGAGGCACCAAAGAGATCTGATTACCTAACTTTTTGGATCCCTCGCGGGTCAGGTTTCTGACGTGGCACGGGACAAGGTTGCCTCTCAACTTGCCACCATTGAATCTATTTCCAGTTCGTCCATGAGGCTGCTCTCCCATGTAACCGATGGGGCGCCAGAGCTGCAGGTGAAGGCATAGTCATGAGACGTCATGCCTGGATGCGCATCTGCGACCTCACGGACTCCTTCAAGTCCTCCTTTTAGAACGCCCCTATTAAACCATCTTCCTTATTTGGTTCTAAAGTGAAGGACACGGTAGCCTGGTGTGCGCAAGACGGAAAGACTCTGTCTGCCATTGGCCTACGTTATGCCAAACCTCAACATTCCTTTTCCAGGAATCAGAGGAGTGGGAAAATCTGGCACAAGAAATCTCAGGGTCCTTTCTGTAACGCAGGTGGTGAGGATTCCCCCAGAGGCAGAGGGGGGTTACAGTGGTGGAAGATGCCCCTTTTGGGGCAGAGGGGGTCCCCGAATCCAAGACTCCAGAGATTCCTTCTTTGGGCGGTCTTATCAACGCTCCTGAAGCATTGCCCGTTTGCTTTCCTCTGGAAGCAATCAGGGCTAGTTTTTCTCTGCACCAAAACTACCTGGCGATCTCTTACAAACAATCGATGGGTGTAGAGAACAATGTCCAGAGGCTACTACATCCCTGTAACCTCCTGTCCAAAACCTATAAAAAAAACCTTCCTGATGTTCCACCCAATCAGAGGGAAGAAGCGGCTTCAGAGATAACAAAGCTGCGTCAAAAAAGAGTCATCCAACCAGTCCATCCAGACCAATGCGGATCTGGGTTTTACTCAAGATTCTTTTTAGTGCCAAAAAAGACCGGGCACTGGAGACCCATCCTGGATCTTAGCCACTTAAACAAATCTGTTGTGCAAACCAAGTTCTGCATGGTTACTATTCAATCCATTCTCCCTTTTTTAAGGGAAGATGTTTGGATGTGCTCGATAGACCTCCGGGATGCGTATTACCACATCAAAATGGACAAACGCTCCAGGCGTCTCCTTTGCTTCCGGCTAGGAGCCAATCATTACCAGTTCCGAGCCCTGCCATTCGGTCTCTCGATGGCCCCCAGAGTGTTCATGAAATGTCTAACAGTGATGACAGCTCATCTGAGACTTCAAGGATTCCAGGTGTTTCCATATTTGGACGATTGGCTCCTCTCTGCCCACCCAAGCATCTTCTGACTATGGCCCTCTGATGCAACCTTTCACTAGCAGAGTCCCTGGGAATCACTGTACACTGGGAGAAATCCAACTTAGAGCCTACCCAACAGCTGGAATTTATAGGGGCAGTTTTCGATACTCTATCCTGTCTGGTATCTCTCCCAGCTCACAGGCTTCAGTGGTTAAGATTGCAAGTGCTTGTGATACTCTTGTCAAAAGAAGGTGTGAGAAAGGGAAGTTGTCCGGGCTCTGGGGTCCATGGCTGCAGCCATTTCAGTAGTTCTTCTGGCAAGGTTACACATGAGACTGTTACAATGGCTCCTGTTGTCCAAGTGGTTTGCAAATCTTCACCCCCTAAACTCGCAGTTGCTCATAACCAACTCTTGCAAGCAAGCTCTCCTTTGGCGGATGAGGCCAGATGCATAACTTTGGTGTCACCCCTTTCAGCCCCCTCAACCCAATGCCACTGTGACCACGGATGCTTCCCTGATAGGGTGGGGGGGGGCATTTTCAGGGAAAGATAGTCCAAGACACGTGGTCAAGCTTAAAGGCTAACCTGCATATCAATGTTCTGGAGTTGAGTGGTGCTGTTAGCGTTGCAGGCATTACATCCATTCCCCCCCCCCCCCCGGAATGATTGCAATTCAGTCAGGCAGTATGTCAGTAGTGTGGTACATCAATAAACAAGGATAGTCTGGTACATCAACAAACAAGGAGGAACCAAATCCTACCCCCTGTGTCGAGAGGCCATTAGAATTTGGCACTGGGCGATAGCTTTCAACCTCTTTTTAATAGCAGCACACATCCCAGTGAGTTCCAACATGATTGCGGACAAGATGAGCAGATGCATTCTCATTCCACACGAGTGGTCTCTCAATCCCAAAGTGATGGCAGAAATTTTCAGCCAATGGAGCCAGCTCTGCTGTGACCTCTTCGCCTCCCCTACGAACAACAAATGCAGCAGCTACTTTGCCCTCTTTCCCCCAGAGGGGGACTCCCCGAGAGACGGTCTGACTCATGATTGGCCCACGGGTCTCCTCTACGCCTATCCCCCAATTCCCTTGATACCTCTATTCTTAAATTAAATTACTCAGCTGAGATGCAAGGTGATCCTCATTGCCCCATTCTGGCCTCATCAGGTGTGGTTCCCCTTCCTCCGGCCACATCTGTTACAGCCTCCATGGATCCTGGGCACTCGTCCAGACTTGATTTCTCACCCCCACGGGTTGACTCACCCAAATCTGTCCAGTCTCAAGCTGACGGTTTGGCTTCTCCACTTCTATTAGTCACCAGGCAGGTTGCTCTTTCCTCACCTGTTCGTGATATTATACTGGCCTCCCATAAACCATCCACCAGAAAACTTTATAGAGATAAATGGAAAAGATTTTCTCTATGGTCTAAAGAACGGATGCTAGATCCCTTCTCAGCTCTGGGCTTTGTCATCCTGCGATACCTGTCTGAGTTCTTTGAACCATATGAGTCCATTTAGCAGCAATTTCCATAACGGATTAGAGGGCACTCCACTAATGTCCATTCGCCTATGCAAAACCTTTCTCAAAGGAGTGTTTCACAGCAGACTTCCAATTAGGCGTCCCTTAGAGACGTGGAATCTGTCCCTAGTACTGCAGTCACTGTCTCAACCCCCCTTTGAGCCTGCTGCAAAATGTGATCTCAAATTTCTCTCATGGAAATCTCTTTTTTTGGTAGCTGTCACTTCAGCTAGACGGATCTCAGAATTACAGGCCTTATGCATCGAGACAATACCTAATATGTCCTAAAGACAGAGTATCTCTATGTACTAATCCAGCTTTTCCCCCCAGAGTGGTTTCTGATTTTTCTGTGAACCAATCCATCAAGCTCCCAGTATTTCTCCCGAACTATTCAAATAAAGGAGAATACTGCCTACACTCACTTGGATGTGCATAGGCAAGTACGTTTTTACCTAGACAGGACTATATCTATCCGGAAGACAGACCAGCTTTTCATTTCCTTCTTTGGTCCAAGAATGGGATATGCTGTTTCAAAAGTCACTTTATCAAAGTGGCTCAGAGATTGTATTTCTTTTTCATATTCATGTGCAATCGAGTTTAGCCCTCACAATATCAAAGCACATTCAACTAGAGCTATAGCAACCTCTGTAGCCTTTCCCTCCAGAGCCTTTATGGACGACATTTGCACACCAGCCATTTGGGCTAAACCACACATTTTCATCAAACATTACAAGTTGGATATGGTCTCCAGGGGAAGAGTGGCTTTTGGCTCAATGGTGCTCAGGAATGTTCTTCCAAAGGGCCACCCAGGTTTCTCAGGTAGCTTGGGATTCTGTCCCATCAGTGATGAATGGAAAGAAGATTAACATCAGATAAAGAAGTTGTGTCTTACCATAACATTCCATCTGTGTTGTTCATCTTCGATTCATCACACCACTCCCTCCGTCCTCCACCAAAGGCTCCTGGTAGATCTCATGGGTCCTTGTGGTGTGTCAGGGTTTTTGTGCAGAAATGGCCTCTGCTTTATTTGTATATGTCTTATGCAAACTTGATCTGAGGTAACAGGAAGAAGGGCATTATGGGTAGCAGCTTAGCTCAAGAGTTTATTTGATGTACGCAAGCTTGGTATTAGCCCACCACGATTCTGAGGGGCTTGGAACCGACCCATCAGTGATGAATGGAAGAAAATCAAAAACACAGATGGAATGTTATGGTAAAACATAACTTCCTTTTTCTGATAATCGATGTTTGGATAATCGACTGTCTACTGTATAGCTAAGGCTACTGCAGTAGTGGTCAGTATTAGGAACCATAGTGCAGTTGTGTAAGTAAACTTAGCATAAATAGTAGATGTTCGAATGATTGCTGCTGCAGTAGCCACTCTTTCCCTCAAACCCCCCCCCTTTTTTTTGTGTGGTGCTTATGCCAGGGTGTGGACATTTTTTTTTTTGTATGTTTTAGCATTGTCCTTTCAGGGTACAGCCTTCCTCTGTCTGTTGGCATGAAATCTTTAAAGAGTTTGGCTTTTAATCAGCTCAGTTCAGGCTAACAGTTTGGGTGCATGGCAGGTGCCCTGAAGCTTTGCAAGCTGGATGGCTGTTGCATCTTATGCAGGATGTAACCCATATTGTAGTGATCATTGGAAAATCTACTGATGTTCTGTAGTCCTGTCTCGCCTTCATTCTTACATACGAGTTCAGAGCCGATCCTCAGATCCGACTCGGCCAATTACAAAGCTCAAAGTTTCTTGGTTGGCTCGTGGCAAGGTAGGTATCCCATAGTGCAGTAGTAACAATCCTCAGACCTCGTTTGCCGCGTCTACGAGTTCAGAAATGCTTCTTGCTTGGCCATGGCTAAGTTGCATATTTTTTCATTATTATTATAGTCTAATTGTCTTTTCTGCTTATATATAGCTTAGTTTACATAGTAATATTTGGTTCATAGGTAGTATATAGTAGTGTGTTTTGCTATTTTTCTATAGTTATTTCTGAAAACTTGTTGGCCGTTCTTGGCCCGTTTTGTTCTCCCAGTGGGTATCCTTTCTGTGTGCTAGTTTTTGACATAGTTCCTATTAGCATAGATCCATGTTTGTGTAGGACCTTGTCTTTTTCTAGTTTTCAGTAGTATAGTATATTGTGTGCAGTGTCTTTTACTGTTATAGGCTAGTTTTGCCTGCTGTTTAAAATTTACAATTTGTGGTATTTTCTGACTTAGCTTCTTTCCTGTTTCCTGCAGCTAGGACTGTTCAAGTTAGAGGACCTTGTCCTCTATTTAACTTTCTGGTGTTATTTCCTCAACAGGGCTAGGCCCGTTTAAGTTAGAGGACCTAGTCCTCGGTTGTATTTGGTGTGTAGTTTTTCTTAAAGGGCGAGGTATGTTTAAGTTAGAGGACCTTGTCCTCTCTTCTGTCTTTATAGATCTTTTACTTGTACTAGACATATCGAAGTAGTCTAAAGATCATAAACCTTCGGGTTTTAAAAAGTGCCTTAAGTGCACCTAAAAAAATGTCAATTACTGATGGGCATAGTAATTGCATTTACTGCCTCGGAGCCATTCACTTACAGGAAACTTGTTCTTTCTGTCACTCCTTCAGCTCCAGAGTTCTCCAAGAGAAGAAGAACAAATTAATATTGAAAGGTCTCCTTAAGCCTTCCTTTGAGGAGGATTTAGCCAGTTCATCATCCTCCAAGTCTCACTCCTCAAAGAAAGAGAACGTCAAGTCGGCTAAGAGGCATTCCCCTGCACTGACTACTTTGTCTGGACCTCCTCAGAAAACTTAAAAATTGGATAAGCCTTCCACCTCTTCGGCTCCACTGTCCTTTGAGCCGGTCGAGGTTATCAATGTTGACACTGCAGTGTCGGCCCCAAGTCTTTCGGCGCTGACTACTGAGAAATTGCATCGGAGCCGGTCTACAGAGCTATTGCCAGTCTCCCCAACTTTATGATCTCCCATTTTACAGAGATTTAGGTCACCTACCCTGTCATCCAGATCCTCCAAGAGCCTTTTGGAAGAGGATGTAGAGAGACTAGTGCTTAGATTTTTGAAGTCGTCTGCTTTACCAAAATTGTTGCTGGCTCCGACCCAGTCGGTTTCGGAGCCATCTAAGGCCATTCTCCCTGTTACTGTTCCTCCTCCGAGCTGTGTTTTTCCTTTGGAACTGGAGATTTTGGTGGCACTTGTTGTGGAACCCTTAGTTCCAGTACCCCTTGTGGCTGTCTCTGAGCCAAGTTCTGCTCCTACACCTTCCACGCTATCCTTGGTGTCTAGGAGCTGAAGCTCAATAATCGGCCCCAACAGGGATGCTTGGACTCGAGCTTCTTCGGTGCAGAACCTACCCGTCGGTGCGTCGGCTAGGTTGAGCTTGAACCCTCCATCCATCTCGGAGCCGAGGGCTACCTCTGTTTCCTCAGAACTGGGATGGTCCTCGGAGCCAGAGAGGTCTGCATTTGAGATGATGAGCATGCTGTCTCAGTCAGCTCCGCACAAGGGTACCAATTCTCTTTCCCCTCAAGCACCGACCTCTGTCTCAGCACCATCTCTCTCTCGACAGCAGAGACCTGCAGCCTCAGGAGCCCCCTTTTGGTGGCCCCCAGTCTTCCGAGACCTCCACAGAATACCCTTTCTCTAAGCATGTAGACTCTCTGGATGAGTCCATCACCTCGGGCACTGGCCTTGAGGAATCAGAAGGGTCCGCTAGGTCATCCTCTGATGATATCTCCTTTGTAGATATCTTAGAGATCCTAAAGCAGAGAGGTGGCTGGCCCACTATCAGCACTTCTGATGAGTCAGTGTACTTGAAGGCTTTTGGGTCTCAACCTTCAGCCTCTTGGGTGTCTCCACCTTTTGATGAGCTCCTGGACCAAGTAAGTCGAAAGGTGTGTGAAACTCCTGATGCCGTGGAACCTGTCCCCAGATGACCCAACACATTTCTCTCAGCCCCCAAGAAGAAAGAATTCTTGACGAAAGGTGTGCCTGTAGATGCCATGGTAGTGGCGGCAGCCACAAAGAAGGAAGTAGTGGAGACTTCTACATCTGGCCTTCCACAAAACAAGGAGTCTCTAACGATGGATAGATACTGGAAACGTATGTTCTCCTCAGCAGCGTTTACTCTCAGATCGCTGAATTATCTTACACATTTTACTAGGCTTCAAAGAGATCTCCTAAAAGAGCTAAGAGATGCTCTCCAAGGTACATCAACTGAAGGAGTCCTTGAGAAAGTTACTGCTCAGTTGTCCACCTTAAACTCCATTGTTAACTCCTCCATGAGGCTGATCTTGCAGCAGATGGAGCGATAGCAGGGCAGTAGGTTCAGGGGTTTCCCTTAGGAGACGCTCCTGGATGCGCTTATGTAATTTTGCAGAGCCCTTCAAATCTACCTTTACCAACTCCCTCCTTCACCGTTCCTTTTTGTTTGGACCAAAGATAAAAGATACATTCACCAGGTGTGAACAGGAAGGGAAAACTTTCTCTGCCGTGGGAGTACGTTTTACCATCCCTTGTAGACCATACCCCAAGGGTCAGAAAGACGGGAAATGTGGTTCAAGAAATCTCAAAGATTTTGATTCCTCCTTCAGAGGCAGGGGAGGAGGAGCTAACGGTAGAAGTCGCCTTAGAGGCGGGGGGGGGGGGGTCTGCAAAACCAGGTTGTCCGTGATTCCTTTTGTGGCTGTCCCCTATCAGCCTCCTGATGTGGGGCCCACCTGCGCTTCTCTGGAGCCAGTCATTGGTCGCTTATCTTTATATCCAGAAGCCTGGCTCAACATCACCCAAGACAAGTGGGTACAAAGATTAATCACCAGAGGATACTCCATACCCTTCTTTCTTCCACCCCACATCCCCAAGAAGATCCCAGATGTTCCACCCAATCACAGGGCTCAAGCAACCATAGAAGTTCAAAAGTTGCTTTCAAAGAGAGTCATGCAAACCGTCCCTGCAGACTAGATAGGATTCGGAACTTACTCCAGATTCTTTTTAGTGCCGAAACGAACAGGGGACTGGAGGCCCATTTTGGACCTCAGCAAACTAAACGAATCAGTAAAGAAGTCCAAGTTCCGAATTGTAACCCTGCAGTCTATACTCCCTCTATTAGGGAAAGACAATTGGATGTGCTCCATAGACCTCCAGTATGCATACTACCACATCAAAATGGACAGAGCATCGAGGAGTCTCATCTATACGTCTGACTGTGAGCCACTCATTACCAATTTCATGCTCTGCCCTTTGGTCTCACCACAGCCCGTAGGGTGTTCATCAAATGCATGGCGGTAGTGACAGCTCACTTGAGACGTTGTGGATTTCAAGTGTTTCCATACCTGGATGACTGGCCCCTGACCGCCACCACAAGGCACATACTCCTACAAGCCAGGGATTCAACCATCCAGCTCTGCACACAGCTTGGAATTACTATAAATTGGGAAAAGTCTGCCTTGTCGCCCTCTCAATTTGTGACTTTTATAGGTGCAGAAATAGACACAGTCACCATGATGGTTCATCTTCTTGAGGACAGGATTCAGAATCTCAGCCAACAGATACAGCTTACTTCCTCAAGAAAAAGTCAAGGCCAACACAGTACTGAAACTTTTAGGAACCATGGCTTCTACCATAAATCTAGTTCCACTAGCCAGATTGCATATGCAAATTCTTCAATGGCTACTTTTTTCCCAGTGGTCTCTTCAACAACTGCCTCTATCTCATATTCTCATTATGGAATCTTGCAAAAAGGACCTTCATTAGTGGATTCAGCCCGATCATCTAATGACAGGAACTCCCTTCCTTCCTTGCCAACGCGTTGCTACTGTGATCACGGATGCCTCCCAAATAGAGTGGGCGTGGCATTATCTAGGCAGGTCTGTCCAAGGCACATGGCAAGATTACAAGGCTCACTTGCATATCAGTGTCCTAGAGATGCGAGCAGTGCTTCTAGCGTTACAAGCACTTCATGACTTTCTTTCTCTAGGGATGATAGCAATCCATTTGGACAATATGTTGGTGGTGTGGTATCTAAACAAGCAAGGAGGAACCGGATATTACCCCCTTTGTCAAGAGTCTCTTCATGTGTGGCAGTGGGCGATATCTTCCCAGCGCTTTCTAGTAGCAATGCATATCCTGGGGACTACCAGTGTGATAGCCGACAACCTTAGCAGGGCAATCTTAATGCTGCACGAGTGGTCTCTGAGTCAGAAAGTAGCAGAACAGATTTTCTGCAAATGGGGACAGCCTTGCTGTGATCTTTTTGCCAGTCCAATCAATGCCAAATGCAGCAGCTACTTCTCCCTTCTGGGGGAGTCAGCAAGAGACGCACTTGTTCACAATTGGCCTCCAGGACTTCTTTATGCTTTTCCCCTATTTCCACTCATATTGAAAGAGATCCAGAAAGCAAAGTCCTTGGGAAGTAAAATGATTCTGATCACTCCTTTCTGGTCTCGTCAGATTTGGTTCCCCTTTCTCGGGCCTTATCTCTTAGATGATCCATGGACTCTGGACCCAGTTTCAGACCTCTTGACGCACATGTCAGGCTCTCTTCACCCCTGCTTCCACAACCTCAACTTGACAGCATGGCTGCTCCTCTTCCATCCCTAGTCAGGCTTCATGATTTTTCACCTGCAGTGACCCATATCCTTACGTCTTCCCACAAACCTTCCACAAGGAAGTTATACCCTAGCAAATGGAGAAGACTTTTTTATCTGAGCAAAAGAGAAAAATGTAGATCCTTACACTGCATCCATTCCCTTGGTGTTAGAATTCCTAACCAAACTTTTCCATCAGGGATCAGCTGCTGCTACAATTAAAGTTCAACTGGCAGCGATATCAAATTTTCACTTGGGATAACATGAGCCTAATTTGATGGCTCACAGATTATGTAAAACCTTCCTTAAAGGCACTACCTTGCTGAGACCTCCTTTTCAGGAACCTGCATCTCCTTGGGGTCTAGATTTAGTTTTATCCAAACTTACTTCCCCGTCTTTTGAACCCACGCATTCTTTTGAACTGAAGTTTCTGTTTTGGAAGACCATTTTTCTAGTAGCCAATACTTCCGCTAGAAGGGTGTCAGAGTTGCAAGCACTGTCAGTCAAACCTCCTTACTTGATTTTTCATAAAGACAGGGTTTCTCTTCTTATTAACCCTTCCTTCATCCCTAAAGTTTGCTCTCAGGCTAATTTGAACCAAACTAATGAACTGCCTGTATTTTTTCCCAATCATTCAAACAGTGCAGAATAGAAATTTCATCAACGGTGTTCACAGACAGTTACAGTTCTACCTACATAGAACTAAGGAAATTAGAAAATCAGACCAATTGTTCGTATCCTTTCTGAAACTAGGATAGGTCTGCCAATCTCTAAAGTAACTCTATCTAATTGGATTTCCAACTGTATCTCCTTTACCTACTCTTCCAATGGAAAGAACCTTCCTTTTAAAATTAAGGCTCATTCCACAAGATCCCTATCCACATCTGCTGCCTTTCAAGCCAGTTCTAATTGACAGTATTTGTGCAGCAGCAACTTGGGCTACCCCTCATACCTTTATTACTCATTACAAATTGGATTTGACTTCAAGAGGTAGAGCCTTCTTTGGTGCCACGGTTCTTAGGAGTATATTCCAGTGAGCCACCCGATAAAAAGGTGCTAGGGACGCTGTTCCATATGTATGAATGAAGGCGAGATAGGACTACAGAACATAAAGAAGTTATGTACTTTACCATAACGTTCCATGTTTGTAGTCCATCTCGCTCTTCATTCTTACGAAGCATGTTCTATCCAATGTGAGAATTCCCTTTTTCCCTTAAGTCCTTTCCGAGTGTCAGTTAAGATGCTTCTGACATTGTGTGGGGATCCTTCTCCCAGGACATCCAGGTAAAGAGAACTTGGGAACCACAACACAGACATAAGCACATCAATATCAGAGGTGATGGCTGTTATTATTGCCATCACAGCTCTAAACTAACTTTGGGCTCCATGCGTATTATTATTGACGTGGTACATAAAGAAGGGGAGGGACAAGATCATACACACTTTGTAGAGTAGCTGTGGTAGCCTGGGATTTTGCTTTTCAGCACTGTCTTTCCCTCTGTTAGTTTACTTTCTTTCAGACCAGAGTACAGGGACAGACACTCTAAGCAAATGAGGACAGACCCTTTTGATTGGATAAAACACTGGGAGGTCTTCTGCAAATAGTTCATCTGTAGGAGGCACCTCAAATAGATATTTTTGCTTCCAAATTCAACAGACAACTCAAACTACACTGCTCCAGAGCACCTGGCAATGAGGCCTGGAAGACGAATGCCATCCTTGACAGGGATGTGTCTATATACCTGTCTCCTCTTTCCTCATATTTCCAAGGTAGTGAAAGACCTTGAAAATAAGCTTCCAAAGATGCTTTTGGTTACCACAGTTTGGCCCAGACAGCAGTGGTTCACCCTTCTATTGCAACTGGCTTAGGGCTATCACCAGAAACTACCTCACAGGATGGACTTGTTACACCAGACAAGGGATCACTGATTCATCCAAATCTTCAAACCCCAAGTCTTACAGTTTGGATGATAAGTTTTTCATTCCTTTTAGCTGTCTTTAGGGCACTGGCATCTCAGCAGATTATTTAGATAGAACTGAAGATTTTTCTGAAAAATCAACTTTTGTCTCATGAGAGAAGAAAAAAAGGGCAGACAGTTTCTGAATAACCAGTTTCCAGTCTTTCTCCTTCTATACCGTTCTTTTATTTTAGTTATGACAAGGGCCTTCCATGCAATGTAAGGGCACATTCTGCTAGGCCAGTTGTTACTTCAGGAGCATTTTTAAAATGCATAGACACTACATCTATCCTGGATGCAACGACTTGGTCATCTCTTCACATTGCTACTGTATTTTGTTTTCCTGAGCCAGAACTGGATTTGCCTAGACTGTTATGCAGGGCATCCCTGAACTGTAATTGTGCTTTGTCCTGTCCACCCATAACTTAGCTTTGGGAATCATCCCACTTGTGAGGAAAATGGCAAGAGTGATCTTACCTAGAACATGATGTAGATGTGTGGGTAACTTAATGTAATGATAGATGTTTGAATAGATCACTACTGCAATATGTATATCCTTCTCCATCCCCCTTAGTAGTCATTTTCAGTGGCTTGGATGGGATATCTTTTCCGATTCATTTATGTTTCCTACCCTAGTCTCCATTCTAGAACCTAGAGATGTCCTTCTTATTCATATGTTGCAGTGTTCATAACATGAATAGAGTCCGCTGCTGGCTGACTCGTATGTCCAGGCAGTATACAAAAGTCTAAAGCTACTGAAGGATACATGTAACATTGCACATAGTTCAGGTCCTACGTTGATCATAAAACTATGTCTGGTATAAAGCGGCTGTCAGAACATACCAAGCCTCAGAACTTTTTTACCGCCAGTCAGATCATCTTCTCTGGTCATCGCTTGTCAGAGAAGTTGTGGATTCCAATCAGATAAGTCCCCCGTTGTTTTTTTTCTTATTGCTTTACTTGCTACAGTTATCATTGAGGTTACATGTCAGCTAGGAATGGCAAGTGTTAGTGTGGAAGGCAAATTCTACATAAAGACTCCCACAACCTTTGTCTCTTTTGCCTAGCCCCTGACCATGACCATATCTCTCGTTTGATCTGCAAAGCCTTTGTCCCCAAGACCTTGCATAGTCATTTAGCTTCCCTTAATTTGTACCTAGAAAACCATTGCCTTAAGCGCTTAGCCTGCGATAAAGAAGGTACATGGGGTCCTTCAAGTGAACTGATAATTAAAAAGGCCAAGAAATCTAGCCCTGAGTTACCTGCTACTTCTCCAATTCCAGATGTCTGTCCCGAGACTTGATGTTCATCTGGAGACTTTCTCAGAGTCTGTAGGCGAAATTTCCATAAGTACTGGTGTAGAAGCCATGAAGTATGCTACTAGCATGTCCTAGGGGGATATGTAGATGTCTGCTCCAGATGTATGGGGGGAACCCAGGCTCATTGTTACTGAAGGGCTGCATAGCATTCCCAAATCATTGTTCATGAAAATGTCCCTAATGATATTGTATTGTTGGACCCCCCCCCCCCCGTCCTTCCACCACATGGATGTTCCACAAAAGAGGAAGCTGAAAACTATGCATCCTTCTCCTACTTCCCAATAACAGCCTGCTGATTGGCAAGCCTTCTCCCAAGGGCTCTTCAGTGCTTTTAAGGCCCGAACACAATCTTCAGGTCACTCTCTCCCTTCTCCTTCTATTCCACACAAGGGGATTTCTGTGAAGATTTCATCAGATGAAGATGATTCATCTGGGGATGAGTTTTTGGCATATTATGCCAAATTTAATCACCTTTAGGATATGCTTCCCCAGAAGAGGAATCTAATGGCACAAATTCCCCAGGAGTGGATATTTCCTTTGGGGAAGCCATTGTTAAAATGAGGGAGTTCTTAAATTGGATTGTTCTCAGGTACCAGACATCCAAAAAAAGGTATTATGACCGTCTGCAAATGGATTCACCTCCCTCATCTGCCATACCCCCTGTTCTGCCAGCCATTTTAGATGCTTTCTCAGCAGCCTCTAAGTGCCCTGACTCTCCTTCTCCTGCCCCTTAAAGGCCAGATAGGTTCTAGAAGTTGCCAGAGGATTCTAATTTCCTGTTTAAATGTCCCTCTGCAGACCCTGCAACAATTTCTGTGTCTGCTGACAAGGCCTCCAAGATGTTGCCCTCCACTTCCCTTCTCCCATTTGACAAGGAGAGTAAAGTTCTGAAGAGGCTGGGAAAGAAAGTTTATACTTCTTCAACTCTGGCATTCAAGGCCATAAATTACCAGACCCATATAGCTAAATATTCCTTAGCCCTTCTCTCGGACACTTGTAAGTTACTTTCACATCTTCCAGATTCTCCTACAGAGGCTCAGATGTTAAGTTGTCAATCTCGCCTTCATTCTTGCTTGATGGGTTCGGAGCCGATCCCTCGGCTCCGACTCGGCACTTGCTAAGCTCGAGAGTCACTTTTACCAGCTCGAGGCAGCCCCATATCCCATGATGCAAGGCGGTAAGTACCCAGATCTCGTTTGCCGCTTCGCTTATGAGGTCCTCCTTTTACCAGCTCCTGGTAAGTGATTCACTTTATTAATATTAAAGCCCCCTTTTGTAAAAAAAATACTTTATTGTTAGTTATAATTTAATTATTTAGATTTCCTGACAGAAAATCCCTGTCTTTTTTAATATTTTTAGTCAAACTTTACCCATCCCATCCCCTCCCTGTTAGGGTGTTTGTGTGTTTATTTTTAGGAATACCTTTTTGGTATTTTCTTTAATTTAAATTTTTTGACTGGTGTGTGTGTGTGTTTAAGCACCATGTCAAAGGAGAGGGTCTCAGGTTTTAAGAAGTGTGACTCGTGCTGTCAGAAGATGTCTCTGACAGACGGTCACACTTCTTGCCTGTATTGTCTGGGGCCTCTTCACCTGCAGGACTCCTGTGCTGTTTGTCATTCCTTCAGCCAGAGAGTCCTGCAGGAGAGACGCAAGCTGATACTTAGGGGCCTTCTTAAGCCAGAGGGCTCTCCGGCTAAGTCGGCTCCGTCAAAATCAGCAAAATCTTCCAAGGCCCAGGCTTCTGTGTCTAAGCCTGCGGCTCGGCCCGACTCGTTCGAGTCGAGATCGCTCGGCTGGAGCCGATTCTGGCTTAACAAAGCCTTCGGCACCGATGGCTATCGGTGCCGAATCTGCATCGACCACTTCGGTGTCGGCTCCGATCGGTTCCGACACCCATGTGGCACAGGCATCGGTGTCGGCTCCGATCGGCTCCCACCCGGTTATTTTGGTGGCTGTATCGGCTCCGGCTGGAGCCGATACATCGAGGCTTCCTGTCGGCTCCGAGAAGCCGGCTCCGACAGGATCCTTAGTATCGGTTCCGATGGCTCATTCCAGGAAGAGGTCAAGGTCTCCTTCCTTGGAGCCGATACTTTCGCCCGGCTTCACCTCTTCTTTCGGAACGGAGCCATCGGAGCCGATCTTCAAGGTCATCCAGACTGTCAGATCATGACCTAGAGAGAGTGGTCAGTAGATTACTTAAGTCACAGGTACTGGCCCAAATGTTACATAGTCCGTCTCAACAGACGACTGTTGGTCCACACCCCGTTACAATTCCTCCTTCAACTCTACCCCAGAGCTTGGAGTTGGGGTCTTCGGGAACGGTTACTGCTACGGCTGGAGGACGGATACCCCCTTCTGTTCCATCAGCCTCTACTCTTATCTCCTCTTCGAGACCTTCCTTAGAGGGATTCGGTGGTCGGGCTTCCATGGTCTCCTCCGAGGGGGTGAGTGGCATCGGACCCTTGTCCGAGCCCGCTCTTCCCCTTGGAGCCTCGGCCTTGGTGAGCTCGGCTCCGACATCTGCCTCGGAGACTTCTCTTTCGGTGGTCCCTAGAGCTCCTAGTTCTTCGGAACGGGTTCTCTCGGACCTGCCTGGAAGGGGAGCAGTCGAGGTGATGAAGAGTGTGCTGGCCACGGGTATCAGTCAGCAGTCTGTTCCCGTAGCTCCTCCCTCTATAGTACCTGTTGACATCTCTGCCACTTCTCTTGCTACAGGACCCAGAGATCCTCCGCCTCAGGTTTCCCCATTGGGAATTTCCCCCTCTTCCGAGGATTCTCCTGATGTTTCGGGAGATCCTCCTAGGAAGAGGACTTGTAAGAGGAAGCATGTAGACTCCCCCGAGTCTGTCACTTCGATACTGACTTTGATGAGTCAGAGGGATCCCCTAGATCCCCTCTGAGGATGTCTCCTTCTCAGACATCCTAGAACTCCTGAAACAGAGGGAAACTGGCCCACCAACAATCCCTCTGAGGATGAGTCAGTATACCTAGAGGCGTTTGGATCTCGGCCCTCCACCTCCTGGGTGTCTCCGCCTTCGACCCCTTATGCAGGTTATTGCACGAAGGCGTGGGCAGCTCCTGACTCTGTAGAGCCAGTCCCTAGGAGGCCTTCAAAATTTATCACTGCCCTGTGACAAGCAATTCCTCACCAAGGGTGTCCCGCTGATGCCATGGTGGTGGCTGCGCCACCAAAAAGGAACTTGCTGTTCCTTC
Organism: Protopterus annectens; assembly: GCF_019279795.1. NCBI lineage: Eukaryota > Metazoa > Chordata > Ceratodontiformes > Protopteridae > Protopterus > Protopterus annectens. The sequence continues at coordinate 1,433,495,492 of NC_056741.1, forward strand.
CGTGCCCGTCCATCCTCCTAATAAGGACTCTAGGACCATGGATAGGTACCGTAAGCGGATGTTTTCCTCAGCGACCTTTGCTATGCGTTCGCTGAATTACCTATGTCACTTCACCAGACTCCAGAGGGATATCCTTAAGGAGCTGAGTGAAGTAGTTCAGGATCCTACAGCTGCAGGGGCTCAAGAAAAAATTGCTTCGCAGCTAGGAACCCTCAATTCCATTGCAAACTCCTCCATGCGGTTAATATCTTATGCTGCGGATGGAGCGAGTAGAGCCGCAGGTACAGGTGTGGCTCTTAGACGCCAAGCCTGGATGCGGCTATGTGATTTTGCGGATCCCTTTAAGGCGTCCTTCACAAATTCTCCCTTTGATGGGTCAGCTTTGTTTGGCCCTCAGGTGAAGGAAACCTTGACCAGGTGCGAGCAGGACGGCAAGACTCTTTCTGCTGTTGGAGTCCGTTTTCCACCCTTCTAGACCTTATCCCAAAGGACAGAAAGGTGGGAAAATGTGGTTCCGTAAATCCCAAGGAGTCACGCCGGATTCACGTGGTCAGTTTACCCCTAGAGGCAGAGGGGCTAACAACAACAGACGCCGCTCTAGAGGCAGAGGGGGTCCGAAAACCAGGGAAACAGAGAGCCTCTCTCTGACAAGCCCTTTCAGCATCCCTGAGGTGTTGCCCAGCTGTCCCTCCTTGGAGGCAGTCGGGGGAAGATTATCACTGTACCCAGAAGCCTGGCATTCCCTCACTCAAGACAGATGGGTACAGTCGATCATATCCAAGGGTTACATAATTCCTTTCGAGGAAAGTCCCTTCCCTTCAAATTCCCTTCCAGATGTACCACCCGGTCTAAGGGAAATTGCAGAGTTAGAAGTCTCAAAACTACTGCAAAAAAGAGCCATTTAGCCAGTTACATTAGACCATTCAGAGCCCGGAATCTACTCAAGGTTCTTTTTGGTCCCCAAAAAGACGGGAGACTGGAGACCAATATTGGTTCTCAGCAGACTCAACAAGTCTGTCAGGAAGACAAGATTCAATGGTCACTCTTCAGTCAATTCTGCCCTTCTTACAGAAGGACAACTGGATGTGCTCAATAGATCTTCAGGATGCGTACTATCACATCAAAATTCACAGACGCTCCAGGAGATTTCTCCGCTTTTGGCTGGGGTCCAGTCATTTCCAGTTCAGAGCCCTGCCCTTTGGTCTCACTACAGCCCCCAGAGTGTTCACCAAATGCATGGCAGTGGTCACGGCTCACCTGAGACGCCAAGGATTCCAGGTGTTTCCGTATCTCGACGACTGGCTCCTGTCAGCCACCACCAGGCATCAGCTTATACAAGCCAGGGATTACACAATAAACCTTTGTTCTCATTTGGGCATCTCGATCAACTTCAAAAGTCATCCTTATTGCCCTGCCAGTCTATTACCTTCATAGGCGCAAACTTAAACACTGTTCGGATGTCAGCTACCCTTACAGATCAAAGAGTTTCAGACATTCAGAGTCATGTCAGGATCATTCTGGCCAACAAGAAAGTACAGGCCAGAATGGTTCTAAAGGTATTAGGTCTCATGGCTGCGGCCATCACTCTTCTTCCCCTGGCTCGATTCTACATGCCTTCTTCAGTGGATGCTGTTCACACAATGGTCATACCAGCAACTTCCAATGCGTCACCAGATTCTGGTGACTCAGACATGCAAAGAGCATCTTGCTTGGTGGATCACATCTCCTCAGGTTCACCAAGGCAGGTACTTTGTACCCCCATCCCCGATAGCCACTGTCACCACGGATGCCTCCCTGATCGGGTGGGGGTCATTAGCAGGGCAGGATGGTTCATGGGACGTGGCAGCCGGTCGAGTACCATCTGCACATAAATGTCCTGGAGATGAGAGCAGTGCTTTTAACGTTGCAAGCCCTCAACGACTTTCTTCCCGTAGGGACAATTGCAGTCCAAACAGACAACATGTCTGTAGTTTGGTATATCAACAAACAGGGCGGAACCAAGTCCTACCCCTTGTGTCGAGAAGCGCTCAGACTATGGCAATGGGCGATCTCCTCTCATCGGTTTCTGGTAGCAACGCATATCCCTGGGAAAACCAACATTGTAGCGGACAGATTGAGCAGAGCTATTCTCATGCCTCACGAGTGGTCTCTCAAGCAATCTATAGCGGAAGAGATTTTTCTGGAATGGGGTCGTCCATGTTGCGATCTTCTTGCTACTCCCCAAAACAGCAAATGTCCAGACTTCTTCTGCCTCTTCCCTCTATCAGGCCATCCCCCCAGAGACGCTCTGACCCAGGATTGGCCCCAGGGACTTCTTTATGCCTTCCCTCCATTTCCTCTGATCCCTCAGGTTATCCAGAAAGCTACCGTGTTGAGAGCCAAATTGATTCTCATTGCCCCTTACTGGCCTCGACAAGTTTGGTTCCCGTTCCTCCATCATCACCTTTTGGTGCAGCCGTGGCATCTGGACCCAGTGCCAGATCTTCTGATTCACCAATCGGGTCAGCTGCACCGGTCAATCCCTTCTCTCAACCTCACAGCATGGTTGCTCCACTTCCTTCCTTAGCCAGGCTTCCTTTGATCTCTAACCCAGTTAGAGACATCATAGTAGCTTCACTAAAATCCTCTACCAGGAGGATTTATACAAGCAAATGGAAACGTTTCTCTTATTGGGCTAAGGCCCAAAATATTGATCCTTTTACTGCCCCTGTTCAGGCAGTCCTGGACTTCTTAGCAGAGATTTTTCATGCAGGCTCCTCTTCTTCCACAGTCAGAGTTCAATTGGCTGCTATCTCCAACTTTCATGTCGGGGTCACAGATCATAATATTATGTCCCATAGGCTCTGCAGGGCCTTCTTGAAAGGAATTTTCCTACTAAAGCCTCCAATCAGGAATCCTCCTCCTCAGTGGGATCTAAATTTAGTGCTGACATCCTTGATTCTTCCCCTTCGAGCCAGCTGTTTCTTGTTCCCTGAAACATCTTTCTTGGAAAACTTTATTCCTAGTGGCTATTACATCTGCCAGGAGGGTGTCTGAACTTCATGCTCTTTCGGTTCGACCCCCCTATTTGGTTTTTCACAAAGACAGAGTATCTTTGAGAACTAACCCAACCTTTTTGCCTAAGGTCACTTCAAAGAACAATTTGAATCAATCCATTGATCTCCCTGTATTTTTCCCTAACTATTCAGATAGGGCTGAACAAAAGCTACATTATCTTGATGTCCACCGTCAACTTAGATATTATTTGGACAGAACAAAAAAATTTAGAAAATCTGATCAACTTTTTGTTTCCTATGCGGATAATAAAAAAGGCCTTCCTGTTTCTAAAGTGACTTTGTCCAGATGGCTTTCTTCGGTCATCTCTGAAATTTATACTAGGGGAAAACAGCTGTGCTCAAAACCTAAAGCACATTCAACTAGGAGCTTAGCTACTTCTACAGCCTTTCAAGCTAGACTTCCTTTGGACACTATTTGTGCAGCGCCACTTGGGCCACTCCTCACACTTTTGTTTCCCATTACAAATTGGACTTGGCCTCCAGGGACAGAGCCAGTTTTGGCTCTACAGTCCTCAAGAGTTTGTTCCATTGAACCACCCAGGATAGAGGTGCTAGGACGGTCCCATCAAGCAAGAATGAAGGCGAGATTGACAACTTAACATTAAGAAGTTATGTACCTACCATAATGTTCCATGTTAGTTGTCTTCTCTCGCTTCTTTCTGCGACCTCCCTCCTTCCCCCTGGCCTGGACAGACCTTGTTATAAGAAACTGTTATGCTTAAGACCATTCAGATCTGGTCCTTATTTCATCTGTAAGTTTCTTTCTTCCTTTTGGAAGTATTTTATGCTTGGTGCTATTGCCCTTTGTCATCAAACGAGATCTGGGTACTTACCGCCTTGCATCATGGGATATGGGGCTGCCTCGAGCTGGTAAAAGTGACTCTCGAGCTTAGCAAGTGCCGAGTCGGAGCCGAGGGATCGGCTCCGAACCCATCAAGCAAGAAAGAAGGCGAGAGAAGACAACTAACATGGAACGTTATGGTAGGTACATAACTTCTTATTATCATCCATTCTGAACTGTTCTGCTCAAGTTACACGCCAGTCCATTAAGTGTAGCTATGATGCTGTGGCGGCATCAGCCAGAGTGGCTGCTTCTGGATCAGTTCTGAGGAGGTAGTTCTGTCTCAGACTACAGCCCTTGCTAGACAGTATAAAGGCTAAAATCATGGATGCCCCCCTGGACAACAATGCATTGTTTGGTACCTGTACTGCAGAACTCTTCAAGTCATTGCAAGAAAAGGGCAAAGAGGTGCAAGACCTTAAGCACATTTTTGTGCCCCTGGTTCCAAGATTTCAGAAGAACTACCCCTGTAAAAACACCCTTTGTTAGGAAGCCGTCTAGACCCCAATCTTCCAAGGGTGAAAGAGATACTAGGAAGCAATTTTCAACCAAATCTTCCACATCTCCTCCTGCTGCTCAGAAGCAGCCCTTTCAGGCTAAGCCACGTAGTTTGTGAGTACCTGTCCCCTGGCAGCCAGACACCTCTCTCTTCAATCACCTTTCCCTCTCTCTCACCCAGGAATCTTGGGTTCTTTCCATTATCCTTCAAGGATACTTCACGGTGTGGAAAACTCCACCTTCCTTCAGGGGTATATCACAACAACCAACACAACAGCTGGATTTCTTTCCTCAAGCCATTTTCAGTCTTCTCTCACAGGTCACCATTCAGGAGGTGCCACCTTCTCAAGTAGGGAAAGGGTTCTATTCCAGGATGTTCTTGGTCTCCAGGAACTATGGTCTCTGGAGACCCATACTAGACTTATCCCACCTAAATACATTCCTGAAGGTGCCGACCTTTTGCATGCTGTCCTTGCCCACTCTTCTTCCCCTCATCCTTCCTCAGGCCTACATGTTGTCTCTGGATATCAAGGATATTTATCTCCACATTTCTATTCACCCTCTGTTCAGGAAGTATTTTTGCTTTGGTATTGCTTCCTCACATTTTCAATTTTCTGCCTTTTGTTTTGGATTGTCTACGGCCCCAAGTGTCTTCACAAAATGCTTAGCTCCTTTCATAGCATGTTGCAGACTAAAGGGTATCCAATTTTCCCATACCTGGACAATCTTCTCCAGGCTCATGTTCCAGACATCCTCCAGGACGATCTTCTCCAGGCTCATGTTCCAGACACCCTCCAAGAAAATCTACTCTTCACATTATCTCTGTTGGAAGGTCTAGGATTCACTATCTACCAAAAATCTACCTCGGTTCCTTCACAAGACCATGTCTTCCTATGATGCAGAATCCAGGCAGACAGGGATGCTGGCTTCCTTACCACCTAAAAAGGTTATCTGTCTGTCACTTACTTCCAGGCTGTCTTGCCTCTTCCATCCCTGACTGCCAAGTAATTTCTCTGCCTCCTGGGCTTCATGACATCCACTGTTCCCATGTTGTCACTAGCCAGGTTGCACATGAGGAAATTCCAGTGGTACCTCAAATGGATGTTACACAGGGATGTTTCTGGACATTGTCCAACAGTGAGGTACACCTCAGATAGATCTCTTCACCTCCCCCATGAACAGACATCTTTCAAAGTTTTGTTCTAGAGCTTCCAGTCCTGTGGCATTGAAATTTAATGCCTTGCACTTTTCTTGGAAGGGGATGTTTCTATATGCATTCCCCCTTTCCCACTTCTGCAAAAAGTCCTGCTGAAGATTCAATAGGAACAACCAAAAAACTTGTTGGATTACTCCCATTTGGCCAAGACAGCATTAGTTCCCCCTTCTCCTGCATTTAACTAAGGGTAGTCATCACAAGTTACCCCACAGAGTGGACCCACTCACACAGGACAAGGGATCTCTAAAATACCCACAGATAACCCTGCAGCTGACCCTGCGGGTGATAGGGTTTTGATTCCTTTCAGACACCTTTTCTCTGCGGATTTGCTGCATGTTCTGCAAGAGGCCAGAAAACCAAATACTAGGAAGTCCTACATTTCCAAATGGAAAAGGTTTTCCATCTGGTATCTTTCTAAGGACCTGCAACCTGATGGATGTTCCAGTGGTACTGTCCTACCTCTGTGAATTATTGAAGAGGGGATTGTCATGTTCTTCAGTAGCAGCTCATCCTTCCACTATATCAGCATGTCTGCTTATGACTTCTTCCTTTCCCTCAAGGCTGGAAGTTAAACTTTTTCTTAAAGGCATCCTACATATTAGACCACCAAGGAAATCCAGTCTTTTCCTTGGGATCTTAATTTTGTTCTAGTAAAACATACCTTGGCTCCCTTTGAAGACAGCAAGTTCTTCCTGTCTTCAGCATTGCACCTGGAAATCAGTTCTTGTGGCCATTACCTCAGCTAGAAGGGTTTCTGAACTTCAGGCACTGATGGCTTGTTCCCCCTTTACTGTTTTCCACAAGGATAGGGTTTCCTTATGCACTAATACTTCATGTGAAGTTGTTCTCTCTCTCCGTTCATTTCTACAGATGGGTTCAGAGACGATCCTTGGCTCCGAGTCGGCCTACTACAAAGCTCGAGGTCGTCAAATAGTTCGAGGCCAAGTCCATATCCCATGATACACCTAAAATTATCTTAGATCTAGGTTGTTGCTGCAACAGATCGGAGGATCTCGCTAACTCGGGCCAGTAAAAACCTTACTTTTCAATATTTTCAAATATTATTTTTACTTTCCTTATAAAAAGTAGTTGTAGTTAGTTAATTAAGCTCTTATAGCTTTCTGTGTTGTTTCCTTATTCCATTGGTGTGTTTTTCATATATTAATATTTGGCCTCGTTTTTCTTAGGCCTAGTTGATCTTTAGTGTTTAAATACTGTTTAAATAGTGACTTTCTGTCACATTTATTCTCACAAATAGTTTATTAAGATTGTGTGCTTAAATAGTGACTTTTTATCACAAGTTTTAAGATAATTAGAGTTTAGTTAATGTGTTACCTGTAGTAAATAACTTTGTTACATTTAAATAGTGACTTTCTGTCACAGCTTTATATATTATTTGCTTAGATAAATAGTGTCTGTGTGTGTGACCTGTTAGCCATAGTTTGGAAGGCTTATGTCTTTTATATTTAGCCTGTATTTGGATGCACAAGCCAGTGCATTTCTTTGTGCCGGTCCCAAGCCCCAATAAATGGAGAGGGTTGCATCAGGAAGGGCATCCGGCGTAAAACTTCGCCAGATCATTAATGCGGATAGCAGTAAATATTTGCATACCGGATCGGTTGAGGCCCGGGTTAACAACGACTGCCACCTGTACTGTTAGCCAACAGGGTGCTGGCAGAAATGGGGCTACTGTTGGCCAAAGGAGGAGAAGAGGGGGAAGGCATGGCCGAAGTCAGGAAGAGAGGAGAAAGTCTAGGACTGTGGTAGTGAGGGTCGGAACTTTGAATGTTGGCAGTATGACTGGTATAGGGAGAGAGCTAACCGATATGATGGACAGAAGGAAGATTGGTATATTGTAAGTGCAAGAGACCAGATGGAAGTCTGGGAGTAAGGCTAAGTGTATCGGAGGTGGGTTCAAATTGTTTTATCATGGTGTGGATGGGAGGAGAAATAGCGTAGGCGTTAACCTGAAGGAACAGTATGCTAAGAGAGTTTTGGAGGTGAAAAGAGTGTCGGATAGAGTGATGTTTATGCAGCTGGAAATTGATGGTGTAATGATGAAGATTGTTAGTGCATATGCTCCACAAGTTGGGTGTGCGATGGATGAGAAAGAAAAATTTTGGAGTGAGTTGGATGAAGTGGTGATGAGTGTACCCAAGGGTGAGAGAGTGGTGATTGGAGCAGATTTCAATGGGCATGTTGGTGAAGGGAACAGAGGGGATGAGGAAGTGATGGATAGGTATGGTGTTAAGCAAGGGAATGCAGAAGGTTCGATGATGGTGGATTTTGTGAAAAGGATGGACATGGCTGTGGTGAATACGTATTTTAACAAGAAGGAGGAGCATAGGGTGACATACAAGAGTGGAGGAAGATGCACACAAGTGGATTATATCTTATATAGGAGGGCCAGTTTGAAGAAGATTGGAGACTGTAAAGTGGTGACCTGGTAAAGTGTAGTTGGGCAGCATAGGATGGTGGTTTGTAGGATGACGTTGGTGATCAAGAAGAGGAGGAGCAGTGTGAGGGCAGCACCAAGGATCAAATGGTGGAAACTGAAAAACAGTAATTGTGAGGCGGAGTTCAGGGAAGAGTGAAGACAGGCACTGGGTGGCAGTGAAGAGTTACCAAATAGCTGGGTAACTACAGCAGAGCTAGTAAGGGAGGTATGACATCTGGACAGAGGAAGGACGACAAGGAGACATGGTGGAATGAGGAAGTACTGCAGAGTATACAGAGAAAGAGGTTGGCAAAGAAGAAGTGGGATTGTCATAGAGATGAAGAAAGTAGACAGGAGTATAAGGAGATGAGGTGCATGGCAGAGAGAGATGGCGAATGCTAAGGATAAGGCATATGAAGAGTTGTATGAAAGGTTGGACACTAAGGAGGGAGAAAAGGACCTGTACCGATTGGCTAGACATTGGGACCGAGCTAGGAAAGATGTGCAGCAGGTAAAAGTGGTAAAGGATAATGAGGGAAACATACTCACAAGCGAGGGGAGTGTGTTGAGCAGATGGAAAGAGTACTTTGAGGGCTTGATGAATGAAGAGAATGAGAGGGAGAGAAGGTTGAATGATGTGGGGATAGTGAATCATGAAGTGCAATGGATTAGCAAGGAGGAAGTAAGGATAGCTATGAAGGGGATGAAGAATGGAAATGCTGTTGGTCCAGATGACATACCTGTGGAAGCATGGAGATATTTAGGTAAAATGGCAGTGGAGTTTTTAACCAAATTGTTTAATGAAATCTTGGAAAGTGAAGAGGATGCCTGAGGAATGGAGAAAAAGTGTTTTGTTACCGATTTTTAAGAATAAGGGTGATGTGCATAGCTGTAGTAACTACAGAGGGATTAAATTGATCAGTCACAGCATGAAGTTATGGAAAAGCTTAGTGGAAGCTAGGTTAAGAAGGGACGTGATGATTAGTGATCAGCAGTATGGTATAATGTCAGGAAAGAGCACTACAGATGCGATGTTTGCTCTGAGATTGTTGATAGAGAAGTACAGAGAAGGTCAGAAGGAGTTGCATTGTGTCTTTGTGGATTTAGAGAAAGCATATGACAGGGTGCCTAGAGAGGAGTTGTGGTATTGTATGAGGAAGTCGGGAATGTCAGAGAAGTATGTAAGAGTGGTACAGGATATGTACGAGGGTAGTGTGATAGTGGTGAGGTCTGCGTTGGGAGTGACGGATGCGTTTAAGGTGGAGGTGGGATTACATCAAGGATCAGCTCTGAGCCCTTTCTTATTTGCAGTGGTGATGGACAGGTTGACAGACGAGATCAGACTGGAGTCCCCGTGGACTATGATGTTTGCAGATGACATTGTGATCTGTAGTGAGAGTAGGGAATAGGTGGAAGGAGACCCTAGAGAGATGGAGATATGCTTTAATGAGAAGAGGAATGAAAGTCAGCAGGACTAAAACAGAATATATGTGTATGAATGAGAGGGAGGATAGAGGAATGGTGAGGATGCAAGGCGTAGAGGTGACGAAGGTGGATGAGTTTAAATACTTGGGATCAGTAGTTCAGAGTAATGGTGAGTATGGAAGAGAGGTGAAGAAGAGAGTACAGGCAGGATGGAGTGGGTGGAGAAGAGTGTCAGAAGTGATTTGTGACAGTTGAGTACCAGTAAGAGTGAAAGGGAAGGTCTGCAAGAGGGTAGTGAGACCAGCTATGTTATACAGGTTGGAGACGGTGGCATTGACAAAAAGGCAGGAGTTAGAGTTGGACGTGGCAGAGTTAAAGATTTTAAGATTTGCACTGGGTGTGACGAGGGTGGACAAGATTAGGAAGAAGTATATTAGAGGGTCAGCCCAGGTTGGAAGGTTTGGAGACAAAGCCAGAGAGACAAGATTATGTTGGTTTGGATGTGCCGAGGAGGGATGGTGAGTATATTGGGAAAATGATGCTAAGGATGAAGCTACCCAGTAGCAGGAAATGAGGAAAGCCTAAGATAAGGTTTATGGATGTGGTGAGAGAGGACATGCAGGTAGCTGATGTGACAGAGCAAGATGTAGAGGACAGGAAGAAATGGAAACAGATGATCCGCTGTGGCGACCCCTAACGGGAACAGCTGAAAGAAGAAGATGATGATTTTTGGAAGGCTTATTGTTATAGTTTATAGTTGTTGGGTGTGTCTAATTTTTTGTCAATGGCTGATAAGGACAAACACCCTAAGTCAGGGTTTAAAAAATGCCCTAAATGTGGCAGAAAATGTCGGTCACTGACAGTCACATCAACTGCATTTATTATTTAGGAGCATTACATTTGTAAGAAACCTGCTCCACATGTCATTCCTTTTCTTCTCGGGTTCTCCAAAAGAGAAAGAGGAAACTAATTGAGAGGGGTTTACGGAAACCTTCTTTCCAGGAGGCTTTGAGTGACCAGGATGGATCCAGTAAGTCCTCAAAGTCTTCCAAGACTTCCATTGAATCAAAAAAAAAAATCTAAAAAGTCTGTGACATCCGTTCCACAGGTCTTGGAATCAACTGTCTTATCTTTTCGGAGCCGGTCCCCAGTTTTGGAACCGGTATCCAAAATTCCAAAACGTCCATTGTTACAATCAGTACCACCTTCGATGCATTCATCTCAGTCTTCCATTAGCCTTTATGATTTGTATGTGGATCGTGTGGTGCAGAAGCTTTTACAGGCAGCGGCCTTTGAAAAATTTTTATCGGTTCTGACCCAAGCGGCTTCAGAGCCGAAGACCTTTATGCCAGCTAAAACTCTTCCTCCTCCAAGCCATACTGGTCCTTTGGAGCTGGAGGAGTCAGACTTGTTGATTGTGGAGCCTTCGGAGCCGACGCCTGCTCCAGTGTCTTCGGCGCCAATCGAGGACTCTAAGAGCAGACACATTCTGGCCGAGTCCGGGGAGGATAGTCGGCCTGACTTGTCGATTCCGACTCTGCCTCTCGGGGCTTCGGTTTGGATGAGCTCGGCTCCTACCTCTGGCTCGGAGCCCACTGTCCAGGTGCTGGGTGTATTGATGGTTTCCTCGGATCCATTGGTCCCTTCGCATCGGAGCAGGGGTGCCTTCGAAGCCATGGAGAGTTGCGTCTCCTAAGACATCCTCGATCTCAGGTCTGGCTTCTTCCTCCCCTAAAGTGCCTGTGTCTGCTTCTCCTTTACAGAATAGTAAATTTATCTCTGCTCCCCAAGACAAATCCTTTCTGACTAAGTTTGTGCCAGTTGATGCCATGATAATGGTGGCAGCCACCAAAAAGAAGATTTCAGAAACGTCCTCTTCTATCCATCCTCCTAACAGAGATTCCAGGATCATGGATAGATATGAGAAGCGCACTTACAGTTCAGCGACTTTTGCACTCCGATCACTCAACTACCTAACCCATTTCACGAGACTGCAAAGGGATCTCCTTATAGAGCTGGGAGATGCTCTTCAGGGTACAGTAACTGCAGGAGCTTCAGACAAAGTTGCCTCCCACCTTGCTACCCTCAACTCCATTTTTAACTCGTCCATGCACCTCATTTCTTATGCAGCTGATGGAACGAGCAGGGCAGCAGGTACAGGAATTGCTCTTAGGAGACACTCCTGGATGCGCTTATGTTCCTTCACGGAGCCCTTCAAGTCATCCTTTGTGAATACCCCTTTTGATGGCTTGTCCCTATTCGGGCCCAAAGTTAAGGAAACTTTGACCAAGTGTGAGCAGGAAGGAATAACTCTGTTTGCCGTCAGAGTCCGTTTTTCCACCCCTACCAGACCCTATCCCAAGGATCAAAGTGGAGGGAAAATGTGGTTTCGAAAAGCCCAAGGAGCCTTTCAGGACACACGTGGTGAACCCCCCCCCAGGGGCAGAGGAGGGGGCAATAATGGAAGACGCCGCCTTTGCAACAGATGGGGTCCGTAAAACCAAGGTGACAGAGATCACATCTTTGGGATACCCTACCAGCGCTCTTGAAAGGAGGGCCCATCTGTCCTACTCTGGAGGCAGTCGGGGGTTGCTTATCTTTGTACCCAGATGCCTGGCTAAAAATAACAAATGACAACTGGATAAAAAGTATCATTTCGAGGGGATACTTCATTCCTTTTGCCACACCCCCTCCACCGACAAGGAAAATCCCAGACATTCCACCCAGTTACAGGGAACAGGTAACAGTAGAGGTCCAAACGTTGCTAAGAAAGAGTCATCCAGACAGTCCCAGCAGACCGGATAGGATCCAAAATTTACTCAAGATTCTTTTTAGTTCCAAAAAAGACAGGGGACTGCAGACCTATTTTGGATCTCAGCAGGCCAAACAAATCTGTCAAGAAAGACAAGTTTCGGATGGTCATGCTTCAGTTGATACTTCCCTTTTTAGAGAAAGACAATTGGATGTGTTCGATAGATCTCCAGGATGCGTACTACCACATAAAAATGGCCAGACCATCCAGAGATCATCTGTGCGTCTGGCTGGAAGCCAATCATACCAGTTTCGAGCCCTTCCCTTTGGTCTCACTACAGCCCCCAGAATGTTCAACAAATATATGGCAGTGGTCACGGCTCACCTGAGACGATTGGCTCCTCACCGCCACCACCAGACATTAACTCATTCAAGCCACAGACTCCACTCTGTCACTCTGCAGCCAGCTGGGCATTACAGTAAACTTAGAAAAATCTGCCTTGTCATCATCGTAACGTACCATTTTTATCGGAGCAGAACTGGACACCACTGCCACCACACTAAGACTTCCAGTAGAAAGAGTCATTACTCTGTCAGCAGGTCTGCAATCTGATATCCAAAAACAGTGCTCCAGCATCAGAAGTTCTAAAATGGTTAAATATGATGGCAGCTGCAATTCTGGTCATACCGCTGGGTCACATGCATATGCAGATACTGCAGTGGCTGTTGTTCACAGAATGGTCTTACCAAGAGCTTCCCATGTCTCACCTGATAATGATCACAAACTCTTGCAAAAAGGATCTTCTGCGGTGGTTGACCTCACTTCATGTCACGATAGGTTGTCCCTTTGTTTTACCCTCACCAACGGCCACAGTGACCACGGATGCTTCCCTGATAAGGTGGGGGGGGGGCATTTTCAGGGAAGAACAGCCCAAGGCACATGGACCGATTAAGAGACACGTCTGCATGTCAGTGTCCTAGAAATGAGAGCAGTACTTTTGGAGTTGCAGTACTTCCAGGACTCTCTTCCTCTAGGTACGATTGTGATTCAGACAAGCAACATGTCTGTAGTCTGGTACTTGAACAAGCAAGGAGGAACCAGGTCATATCCCCTTTGTCGCGCGGCCATAAGAGTATGGCAGTAGGCTACATCAACCCAGCACTTTCTGTTAGCAATGCACATCCCGGTGAAATCCAACATGATGGACAAGCTAAGCAGAGCAATTTTTTTGCCCCACGAGTGGTCCTTCTAGAAAGAAGTAACGGATAGGATATTCTGCAGGTGGGTCCAGCCTTGCTGCGACCTTTTTGCCAGTCACATGAATACGAAATGCAGAAGCTACTTTGTTCTGATTCCCCCTCCGGGAGAAACCCCAAGGGATGCACCTGTTCACGATTGGCCTCCAGGTCTTTTTTATGCATTTCCACCAATCCCATTGATACCCAAGGTTCTACAGAAAGCAAAAACCTTGGGAAGGGCCATCATTCTAATAGCCCCTCATTGGCCTCGTCAGATTTGGTTTCCCTTCCTTTGACTTCATCTTTTGGAGGACCCTTGGATTCTGGAACAAGTTCCGGACCTTCTGACACTCTCGTCGGGGGAACTTCATCCCTCTCTGCAGTCCCTGAAGCTGACAGCTTAGCTGCTCCAATTCCCATCATAGCCAGGTCCCATAACCTTTCCAATGAAATGAAGCAAATTCACTTATCTTCTCATAAATCTTCTATGAGGAAGCTATACCTTAGCAAATGAACAGTACTGATCCTTACCAAGCCCCTCTGACGTCCATTTTAGAGTTCTTGACTATGATTTTCAACAAAGTTGCAGCAGCAACAGTTCGTGTTCAACTTGCTGCCTTTTCTAATTTTCATCTTGGATTTGGAGGATTGAATATTATGTCACACAAATTATCTAAAGCCTTTCTCAAATGGGACCTTCCATCTCAGACCACCTGTGAAATCTCCCAATTCCCCATGGAGTCTAAATTTTATGCTTTCCCACATTATTCTCCCTCCATTTGAACCAGCTTCCTCGGGTGACCTCATATTTTTGTCATGGAAGACCATCTTTTTTTTGTAGCAATTACTTCTGCCCGCAGAGTGTCAGAGCTTCAAGCCTTGTCCATTCAGCCTCCTTTTTTCATTTTCCATGCTGACAGTCTCTCACTTTGAACAAACCCTTCCTTTTGCCTAAAGTTTGCACTGAAACTAATCTTAATCAAATTATTGATTTGACAGATGTTCGTGGTTCACTGTTGCAGTCCTAACCAGTGGGTTATACAGCTCCTGGTAGCCCTCGATCGGCCAGAATACCAAAGGTAAGTAAATATGACATCGGCTGTCATTGGTTGTAAAGGACTTCAGGACGTCCGATACAAAAGGAGGCATCCAACATCACTTCCTCAGTCTTCCTTGCCGTGGAGCCCGAAGCAGAAGCATTTCTTGCATGAGTGCCAGTCGGCAGTTTACTTTTTTTTTTTTTTTTTATTTTGGTTTCCGACTACAAAGTTGAAGTCAACTACAGCTAAGTACCCTGCTGGGGATCCTGTTTTCTTACTTTAAAGAATGTCAGAAAAGGTTAATAATTGTCTTACCTGTGGAAAGCAGATTCCCCATAAAGATTTTCATTCCCATTGTATTATTTGTTTAGGCCTTGGCCATGACGTTCCTAATTGTGATCTCTGTGCCTCCTTTAATCCGCGTAATATTAATCATCGGGCTAAGCTTTTAGCTAAACATTTTGGAGTTTAGCCCAAGTTTGTCGGTATGGCATTCGCTGGTCTTCAGGCTTCAGATATCCCCAAGAAACGTAAGGATAAGGACCACAACAGGCTTCAGAGGGTCAAGTCCTCAGATGATAAGATGGTCGTCAGTCATGCGGTAGCCAGTGAGGCGCGCTTGCAGCCGCTGCAGTCCACAGATTTTCAACCGCAAGCTTTGGTTGAGACCATTTCAGAGTCCCCCAGGCCTCCAGCCTCCATTTTGCCTTCTGACCTTTCGCCTGTCGCCTCTTCAGCTGGATCTGGTGCGACTAAGTTGGCTCCGGTGTCCAAGGCCTCCTTTCATCGTTCAGACAGTAAGCTCATACCGATGACCTCTACTGCAACTTCGGCGGTTGCCAGGCCTCCCGAGTCCTTCAGACTTGCAGGTAAATCTTCCAGTCGTAAGCCTGTGAAAAAGCAGTCTCATGTTTCTTCTTGTTCCCCTCAATCCCAAATGGTTAAAATGGCTAATAACCTTTTGACTCTTATTAGGGGTTCACAGCCTCCTCCTCCTAAAAGGGGTAGGGATGTTTCTCCTGAGGCTTTGTCTTTTTGTGGTTCTGATTCTTCTAGCATTTCTGCTGATGAAGAGGAAGTTTCTCAGGCTTTTTCTCCTTTTGAGGATTCAGATGCAGAGGGAGTCCATCTCTTCTGCTTCTCCCCCAGAGGATTTCTCTTTTGTGACACTTTGAATACTTTCAGGGAGCATTTTAAATGGGGAAGTCAGGATTATCCCCAGTCTAAGAAAAGGATTGGGGAGTTTTTGAATTTGCCTCACCATAAGCCTCTGGTTATTCCCCCAGTGTTGGAAGTGGTATATGATGTTTTTCTGGAAAATTCCTTGACTCCAAATTTGTTTTTTCCTGCACCCAGAAAACCTGACAGCTGTTATAAACTCCCTGATTCTCATTTGTTTCTTTTCAGGAATCCGTTGGCTGATCCAGAGGTTATTTCTCGAGTCCCTAAAGGAGTTAAGGCCACTGTTACCAAAAATCCTGTTCCTTCGGACAGGGAATCTGGAAACCTAGATAGGTGGGGTAAAAAACTTTATACCTCTGCCACTCTTGCTATTAGGTCTACTAATTGTCTTTTTCATATGCTGAAGTACCAGCAGCACACCCTGGAGGCTATTAAGTCTAGGATAGCAAGTGTGCCTCTCTTGGCGGAGAGTAAGGATATGCAGGATTTGTTGAATTCTGCCAGTCTTGTCAATAAACATTTTTTACATTGTGGTTTTCACATTCTAGGAGCTGCCTACAGGGCTACAGCTACTGGATCTGTTATTAGAAGGCACGCTTGGCTCAGGGAACAGCCCCTTCCAGAGCCTGTTATGGCTAAGCTTTTAGATGTACCTTTGCATAAGGACAGTCTTTTTGGCAGCAAAGCAGAGGACGTGCTTAAGAAGATGGAGGGTAAGGCCAAGTCTATGCAAACTGTTAAGGACTTTCTGCAAGTTCAACTTCGTCTCTTTAGCAGGAATTACCCTTCTAAGAGTTGGATGTTTCCTGTTACCAGCTGACAGAACTGTTCTAGGACTAGAGGTTGCAAATCTTCTAGGGGGCAGGTGGCTACCCCTCAAAGGTGTAAGCGTTGGCAGGCCTCCACTTCCAAAGTGGGAAGTTCTAAGCCTGCATCACATTCCAAAAATTTTCAATGACTTTATCAACTTCTGCTTGTTCTACCTGCTTGGAGAGTCCTTTAGGGGGAAGGTTGGCCTTTTTTGCATATGTCTGGGCTATTATCATGGACGACAAATGGATACTCAGATCTGTATCCCTAGGATACAGGTTTTCTTTCCACACCTTTCCAGTACCCAAAGGATTCCCGGATGCTCCTCCAAACCAAAGGGCAGAAGTAGAAAAACAAATTTTGTCTCTATTACATCTGGGAGCAATAGAATCAGTTCCTTCTCAGCAGGTAGGCCGTTTCTATTCCAGATTTTCCTAGTTCCAAAAAAAGAAGGCACCTGGCGTCCTATTCTAGATCTGTCCATTCTGAACTCTTTCTTGGTAATTCCCAAGTTCAAAATGCTCACTCTGCATCAGTTGCTGCCAATGTTAGAAAAGGATTCCTGGCTGGTAACTTTGGATCTCAAAGAAGCTTATCTGCCCATCCCTATCAGGGAAAGTTGCAGGCAATACCTTAGATTTAGGGTGGGCAAGCAACATTATCAATTCTCTGCGCTACCCTTTGGCTTATCTGCGCTACCCTTTGGCTTATCTACTGCTCCCAGAGTTTTCACAAAGTGCCTGGCTTCAGTCATTGCTTTTTGCAGGCAGAAGAAAATTCAGATTTATCCACACTTGGACAACTGCTAATTTAAGCAACTTTTCGGGAGCAGCTGTTAAAGGATCTAGAATTTGTAAAGACTCTTCTCTCTTCCCTGGGTTACACTCTCAACGAGGCAAAATCAAAAATGGTGCCATTCAAGGAGATAACATTCCTGGGAGTGAGTCTGAACACAGACGCCCAGGTGGATATATCTCACCCAGGAGAAGCAGACAACTCTTTCAGTTTACTTCAAGGACATGGCAAGCCTCTCCCAGCTCCCTGCAAGGAAATACCTGCAAGCTCTGGAAGACATGGCCTCTTGCATTCTGATGATTCCATATGCAAGGCTACATATGAGGAAATTGCAATGGTACCTCGAGAACATTTGGTGTCAACACACACAGGACCTGGATATGATAATTCCTCTTCTTCCATGTCTGCAGACAGAGTTTCTATGTTGGGCGACCCTACAAAACAAAAGCATGCCTTTTTGCCCATCCCCTGCCACTCAAGTTCTTACCACAGATGCATCGGACTACGTCTGTGGAGTTCACCTGGATGGCAGATGCATACAGGGACATTGGACAGCCCAGCAGATGCACCTGCACATAAATCTAAAGGAGCTGATAGCAGTTCAGCAGGCCTTACTAGCTTTCAAGCATCTTCTTTCTCCAGGAACCCTGCTTGTCAGAACAGACAACACCACAGTTAAGTGGTACATCATCAAGCAGGAAGGGACTCATTCTTCCCCCCTGTGCAGGCAGAGCATGACTCTCTGGTCCATAGCAGCATCTCTGGGCCTGCCTCTCATAGCTCAGTTTCTTCCAGGAAGGCTCAATGTTTTGGCAGACCAGTTGAGCAGACAGACCCTGGATCCTCATGAGTGGCAACTGAGCAGAGCAGTCTTTCACAACATCATTCAGCATTGAGGCACACCTCAGGTGGATTTTTTCTCCTCCCCAGACAACCATCTTCTGCCTCTTTTTTGCACCAGACAGCATCACAGCAGAGCCTGGAGAGTGGATGCTTTGTCCTTCCCTTGGACGCTACTGTCAGTTTATGCCTTCCCTCCTCTTTCCTCTTCTTCCCAGAGTATTATTTAAGATCAGGGATGAACGACCAAGGACTGTTCTGCTAGCTCCGGACTGGCCCAGACAGCATTGGTATCCAATGATTTGCAGTCTCTCCAAATTTCCTCCTTGGCATTTTCCTCTGAAGCCAGATCTTTTGGTTCAGGAAGGGGGAAACGTTTTACATCCTCATCTTCAGTCTCTCCATTTGGCAGCATGGCTCATTGTATGACTCCATCCTTTTCTTCCCTTTCACAGCAGGTGGTTGATGTGCTTAGGGGGGGCCAGGAGGCCCTAACTCTAGGAAGTCCTACGCTGGCAAATGGGAAAGGTTATCTCACTGGGTGCAGGCTAGAGGGGAATCTTCTTCTCCGCCTACCCTTCCTCTGATCTTGGAGTACCTGGCTGAATTGCTTCAGGGTGGTCTTTCTTTTTCTTCTATCAAGATCCATGCTTCAGCCATTTCTGCTCATTGTTCTTTTGAGCAATCCATTTTCTCTCATCCCCTGATGAAAATGTTTCTCAGAGGTGATTGCAACTTAAAACCTCCCACAAGGGCACCTACTCCAGCCTGGGATCTTAATTTTGTTCTAGAGAACCTCACTCTTCCCTCTTTTGCGCCAGCTGCCACTGCAAGTTTCTCTCCTGGAAGACTGCCTTCCTCTTGGCTATAACTTCAGCATAATGCATCCGAGGTTATCCAAGTGCAACTAACTCTGGGCAAAACTACAATCCAAATTGTAGCTTGCTACAGATCCCCCACCATGCCCCAGGATTCCCACTCCTCTTTTCTTGATGTACTGGAAAATATTAGGGTTCAACCAAACACCCAAATAATGGACGACTTCAACTACACATCCAGTGAGCCAGCAAACTGTTGGCTGAAAAAATATTTATTGTTAAGAAATCATAAAAAACAACAAAAAAACAGACCGGTTTTGGATGGACAAAAAACACAGCCTTCCTCAGTGTAAAATAAAATGATCAAATGTTGCTGTTTAAATACATACATCTGAAAGTTCATTGGTTCAATCTAGAATTGTTCATTCAGACCAGGTGGAAATAATCCACCCAATTTAACAATCCACTTCTTTTCTTTTGAATTTAAAATAGAGTGCCAACCTGTTTTATTGAGTTTGTTACCTTTTATAACATCAGTTACCATAAAAGAAAATCTTGCAGTTTTGTGTACCAGATGATGTTTATATAAAGCATTGTTGACTTTTTTGTTTTTAATGTTACTTACATGTTCAGATATTCTGAGTCTAAGAGGACGTAAAATTTGTCCAATGTAAAAGAATCCGCAAGTGCAGTTGGCCAAATAGACCAACCAATCACTACTGCAGTTAGCAAAAAATTGACATCATAGACTATAGCAGAATTCCGACTGGTGAATTGTTTGGATTTACTTACTTTGTTACAATTGGTGCAGTGACGGCATGGAAAACAACCAATCAGAGGTTCTCCTGCCAAAGTGGTCTGTAATGGCTGCGACTGACTGCTGTCATGAGAATGTTTGTAATGATTAAAGCAGCAGCCCAGGTTTTTCCCTTTGCGAAATGAAAAAAGACATCTGTCTGGTATGATACTTGCCAGTTCATGATCGCATTGTAGTATGTTCCAGTGTCTGTGTATACTATGAATTAAAGTATCCGAATTCCTGGCATAGGTAGTTACAAACCTGATGGGTTGTGATTCAGTGGTGTTGTGCTCTTTGTAACATAACAGATCATCCCTATTGAATGTATCGACCAAATTGCTGGCTTGCAGAACATGCCCCATCTTATAACCCCTGGATCTAAATCTGTTTGTGAGATCCTTTCTCTGTTCCTGAAAAGAAGACTCGTTGGAACAGATGCGCTTCATTCTGATAAATTGGGATTTAGGAATGTTCCTGGCAATGCGTGGTGGGTGAAAGCTGGAAGCAAATGTGTGGTGGGTGAAAGCTGGAAGCATGGAGTGCTGGAAGTGTTGTATTCGGGGTACTTCCTAAATACCTCAATACTTGATGTATGATCTGGTAACCTGTTGATCAATACGTCCAAAAAGGTGATAGTACTGACATCATAATGTACTGTAAACTGAAGGCCCCATTTGTTGTCATTCAGATACATTAGAAAGTCAGATAATTGATGGACCTCCCCCCTCCATACCATCCAGCAGTCATCCAAATAACGTCTCCAGATATCAATGTACTCAAGAAAAATATTGTTATGGCTATTATAAATGATGTGCTTTTCAACAAACACAATAAATAAATTAGCATAGTTCGGGGCAAGTGATGCTCCCATCGCTGTCCCTTTTGTTTGCCAATAGCAAATGTCCTGATAAAAGAAGATGTTATTGGTGAGGACATGTTCTGCAAGACCCACCAAAAATTGATTGAAATCAGGTTGGTATAAGCCAGCCACCTCCAGCCAATAGGCCAGGGCCTCCAAACCTCCTTGATGGGGAATGTTGGTATATAGAGCACTTACATCAAGTGTGCACATTAACCAGCCTGGTTCTAACTGTGTATCCGAAATGATTTGTAAGAAATTAGTGGTATCCTGCAACCGTGATCGTACTAAGGATAGCAAACGCTTGAGATGTTTGGTAAGATATAATGACAACGGTTCAGTAATGTAATCCTTACCTGATACAGTGGGTCTGCCCGGTGGATTTACTGGGTCCTTGTGTATCTTAGGTAAAAAAAATAAATGTATTGATTGGCTGAGTCTTGGACCATGAGCTGGTGCATCACATCAGTGGCAATGATCCCTTCGTCTCTTGCATTGGACAAAAAGTCATAAATCTGTTTTTTGAACCTAAATGTGGGATTAATTGCCATTTTGGAATAATATCTATTGTCAGAAAGTTGTCTTTTGTCCTCATTGTCATAATTGGACCAGTTTAAGACAACTACTGCCCCACCTTTGCCAGCAGAAATGATGACTATGTTCCTGTTGTTCTGTAGTTCATTGATGGCTTGTTTCTCAGCCAATGTGATGTTATTAGATTTATAGCGCATATCAGAACCGGAAAAATGTAGATCTTTGAGTATGCTGTTCTGGAATTGATGTACAATAGGATGCATGGGAGGAAGAAAACGTGATTTATAATAGATAAATTTGTCTTGACTGTAATTACTGTCCATATCACCAAAATGCAACTTCAGATTCAAGATTCTACAAAAGAACATGACATCCTGTGCTAATACATCCTCAGATACATAAAACCTGGTATGAATGTAAGACCTTTATTAAGAACAGACAAATGTCTAGGTGCAAAACAAAGTCTGATAAGTTTAAAACATTCACATTTGAATTCACATTTACTTTTGCATTGCTAGTTTCAATAAGCTTTGTATGCTGTTGACTTTTCTTATGTTTTCTCCCCCCTCGTTGATATCTAGGCCTAAAGGGATAGATGCTGTTCTTTTGGGGGACGGTGAACCTGATACAGCCTGTAAATCACTGTCAGTACAGGATGAGAGGTCATCAGTAGATGAACCAACGTCTGGGGTACGATTCCTAAGTATGGACCTAGGTCTTTTCCTTTTGGGGGTTCTTGTTGGATGTGGTGTGAATCTCACATGTTTATTGGTATTACTGAAGGGATTGGCACTTTGGTAATCTAATTGATCTCTTTTGAATTTCCTGATTTTTCTCATCTTCAGTTGTTCCTCGAAATTGTTTAGATCTGTTGCCACTTTGGTCAACTGTTTGTTGAAGAAAGTTTCCCCTTCAAATGGTTGTACATCAACTAGTTTCATGACTGCACTGATTTCACGTTCAATCACTCGATTGTGAAACTTTGCTAAAGCTTCAACAAAAGACATGGTAGCCTATTGCTGTATAGCTGCCCATTGATTATTAAGCTCCTCATCAGCTTCATCCACATGGGGTTGTATTCGTACTCTGAGTCCCCCTGGTGTTATATTTTTGGCTATATAAGCCTTAAACAATTTAGAGTGCCAAACATTGGATCTCAAAGATCTAAGGTGTTTGTGTAGTTCGTCAAAAGCTATTCCACAAATGGACTCAGGGCCCAAAGGGTCACCAGTATTGGCATTGGATGTACAAGAGCCCAGACCAAAGGCTCCAAGGTCTTCCCTGTCTGCTGATAGACCAGAAACCAAACTGAGGAGATCCATCTCAATATCAGTGAAATTGTTGAAATCTAGTACCAAATGAAAATTGGAAATATATGAATTTTATATTCTTTGATTGCTGGTTCAGAAAGACGGACAATAATAGCCTCAGTCCAAAGTTGGAGATGCTATGTCAATAGAAATGAACCATAGTGAGTCAATTTATAAGGTTAAGAGACAATAATAGCCAGGAAAAAAATGGTTGATAACCAACTAGTAATTTAATATACCCAAGGCTACGTCCCTTTAGGAAATCCAAAATGAAAATAGCTATGTTATATAATGCAATTCCTGATCCATTTGTTAGATAAACTAAATATGATCAAAAGCCTAGCTCAAAACATGTGACCAGCAATAAAGAGGACCCAAGTACAATAGATATTAGGAAAAAGATATATAATCAATAGAAAAGAGGGCCATAATTAAAAACCTGAAATAGTTCAAATGACCCTATGAATATCAGTGCAGTCTGAGAAACCAGTATAGTGTGTATAAACTTAGAAAATCCGACAACCAATGATTAAAGTCCCAAAAGAAGATGAAAAAAAAAAAACAACGTTCTTAGAAATCATTATAGTCCACAATGGCTGCTTGTATTTGTATCAAATGTTCACACGTTTGTTGTGAATAATCTAAACAAATATAAAAATGGGATATCCAATGTCAATGTGTACAACAGGTGGGTTATACTAAGCTGAACCTAATATGGTATAGTTGAACTACTGGGACATGAAAGTGCAAATATCTAATAGAAAAAGTAGAGCCACATTGGAAATACTGATACAGCCCTGTTCCATCTAATCAAACCAGTAAGTATGTTAAACAATATTCATAAGTTGGTCCCCAACCCTATGGTATTATGGTGTAACTGACTAATGCATAAAATAAGTTCCAATATTTGCTAATATCTTGTCTATACAGACAATATATTTATGAGCATAAAAGAATGTTGATAGCCAGGAACATATTACTTATATTCATTACTGCGTATTAACGATATAAAAGGATCAAAGAACATATATGCAGTAGAATCAATATAATTCAGTAAATCAAAATTGGAAATGAGGAACATTGGATGCTGCTGTATGGATACACAAGGTCACGGAGGCGTTGTTTATGTTCTTTTTTGTTAAAAACAAGTATTTTGATTAGCTTTTGTTTTTTACTAAAAAGACATTTTTTCTGGATTTATTCTTAGTCGACATGGTTTATATGGGCTGATTTTCACAAGCGCCATCCACACGGGAACATCTGTGACTAAAGTAAATCAAGGTTCTGTTTATTTTTCTTTTTTCACCATACTTATTGGTCTTTTGGACTTTTTTGGTGTGTATTGCAAGTCGCATATTGTGGGAAACCGTTTATGTTGGTTTTTTACCAACCGGCAGCCAGCAGGAGGTTTGTTTTAGAAGTTGCACTTCTCCCCACGTACTGGCTGACTGTTTACAAGTGCCATTTAAACGGGAAACCAGATACTGTTTAATTTTCTTTTTTCACCATACTTATTGGACTATTAGACTTCTGGTGTGTATTGCAAGTTGCACATTGTGGGCAACAGTTTGTGTT
The DNA here is from genome assembly GCF_019279795.1 of Protopterus annectens. NCBI lineage: Eukaryota > Metazoa > Chordata > Ceratodontiformes > Protopteridae > Protopterus > Protopterus annectens. The sequence goes on from NC_056741.1 coordinate 1,433,519,517, forward strand.
CATTACTAATCGGCAGCCAGCATTGACTATTTGGCCATTTTTGGTGTCGAAAATACACATTTTTCAGCAGTCTGCAGGTTCGGTCTTGGACAATATCAGGTCACATTACTTTCTGGTGGGACCGGGAAATTACATCATTGGATACGATCAGTCCTTGCTGTCTGTTTTCAATTTTGAATCATCATTTTGATATTGGACTATGCAAGAACAATGCAGGATTATTCGTGATTTTTTTGTATTTCAGTATTGAGTCCTGTTCAGGCTGGACATTATCATACATGCCCTATTGTCTGGTTGTAGGGTACTGCATTTATTAGTGGTGTTCCTCATTTCCAATTTTGATTTACTGAATTATATTGATTCTACTGCATATATGTTCTTTGATCCTTTTATATGGTTAATACGCAGTAATGAATATAAGTAATATGATCCTGGCTATCAACATTCTTTTATGCTCATAAATACAAGATATTAGCAAATATTGGAACTTATTTTATGCATTAGTCAGTTATACCATGTTACCATAGGGTTGGGGACAAACTTATGAATATTGTTTTACATACTTACTGGTTTGATTAGATGGAACAGGGCCGTATCAGTATTTCCAATGTGGCTCTACTTTTTCTATCAGATCTTTGCGCTTTCATGTCCCAGTAGTTCAACTATACCATATTAGGTTCAGCTTAATATAACCCACCTGTTGTACACATTGACACTGGATATCCCATTTTTTATATTTGTTTTGATTATTCACAACAAATGGGTGAACATTTGATACAAATACAAGCAGCCATTGGGGACTATAATGATTTCTAAGAACTTTGGTTTTTTTTCATCTTCTTTTGGGACTTTAATCATTGGTTGTTGGATTTTCTAAGTTTATACACACTATACTGGTTTCTTAGACTGCACTGATATACATAGGGTCATTTGAACTATTTCAGGCTTTTAATTGTGGCCCTCTTTGCTATTGATTATATATCTTTTTCCTAATATCTATTGTACTTGGGTCCTCTTTATTGCTGGTCACATGTTTTGAGCTAGGCTTTTGATCATATTTGGTTTATCTAACAAATGGCTCGGGAATTGCATTACATAACACAGCTATTTTCATTATGGATTTCCTAAAGGGACGTAGCCTTGTGTATATTAACTACTAGTTGGTTATCAACCATTTTTTTTCTGGCTATTATTGTCTCTTAACCTTATAAATTGACCCACTATGGTTCATTTCTATTGACGTAGCATCTCCAACTTTGGACTGAGGCTATTATTGTCAGTCTTTCTGAACCAGAAATCAAAGAATATAAAATTCATATATTTCCAATTTTCATTTGGTACTAGATTTCAACAATTTCACTGATATTGAGATGGATCTCCTCAGTTTGGTTTCTGGTCTATCAGCAGACAGGGAAGACCTTGGAACCTTTGGTCTGGGCTGTTGTCCACCCAATGCCAATACTGGTGACCCTTTGGGCCCTGAGTCCATTTGTGGAATAGCTTTTGACCAGCTACACAAACACCGTAGATCTTTGAGATCCAATGTTTGGCACTCTAAATTGTTTAAGGCTTATATAGCCAAAAATATAACACCAAGGGGACTCAGAGTACGAATACAACCCCATGTAGGTGAAGCTGATGAGGAGCTTAATAATCAATGGGCAGCTATATAGCAACAGGCTACCATGTCTTTTGTTGAAGCTTTAGCAAAGTTTCATGATCGAGTGATCGACTGTGAAATCAGTGCAGTCATGAAACTAGTTGGTGATGTACAACCATTTGAAGGGGAAACTTTCTTCAACAAACAGTTGACCAAAATGGCAACAGATCTAAACAATTTAGAGGAACAACTGAAGATGAGAAAAATCAAGAAATTCAAAAGAGATCAATTAGATTACCAAAGTGCCAATCCCTTCAGTAATACCAATAAACATGTGAGATTCACACCACATCCAACAAGAACCCCCAAAAGGAAAAGACCTAGGTCCATACTTGGGAATCGTACCCCGGACGTTGGTTCATCTACTGATGACCTCTCATCCTGTACTGACAGTGATTTACAGGCTGTATCAGGTTCACCGTCCCCCAAAAGAACACCAGCATCTATCCCTTTAGGCCTAGATACCAACGATGGGGGAGAAAACATAAGAAAAGTCAACAGCATACAAAGCTTATTGAAACTAGCAATGCAAAAGTAAATGTGAATTCAAATGTGAATGTTTTAAACTTATCAGACTTTGTTTTGCACCTATACATTTGTCTGTTCTTAATAAAGGTCTTACATTCATACCGGGTTTTATGGTATCTGAGGATGTATTAGCACAAGATGTCATGTCCTTTTGTAGAATCTTGAATCTGAAGTTGCATTTTGGTGATATGGATAGTAATTACAGTCAAGACAAATTTATCTATCATAAATCACGTTTTCTTCCTCCCATGCATCCTATTGTACATCAATTCCAGAACAGCATACTCAAAGATCTACTTTTTTCTGGTTGTGATATACGCTATAAATCTAATAACATCACATTGGCTGAGAAACAAGCCATCAATGAACTACAGAACAACAGGAACATAGTCATCATTTCTGCTGACAAAGGTGGGGCAGTAGTTGTCTTAAATTGGTCCAATTATGACAATGAGGCCAAAAGACAACTTTCTGACAATAGATATTGTTCCGAAATGGCGATTAATCACACATTTAGGTTAAAAAAACAGATTGATGACTTTTTGTCCAATGCAAGAGATGAAGGGATCATTGCCACTGATGTGATGCACCAGCTCATGATCCAAGACTCAGCCAATCAATACATTTATTTTTTACCTAAGATACACAAGGACCCAGTAAATCCACCGGGCAGACCCATTGTATCAGGTAAGGGTTACATTACTGAACCGTTGTCATTATATCTTACCAAACCTCACAAGCCTTTGTTATCCTTAGTACGCTCACGGTTGCAGGATACCACCAATTTCTTACAAATCATTTTGGATACTCAGAACCAGGCTGGTTAATGTGCACACTTGATGTAAGTGCTCTGTATACCAACATTCCCCATCAAGGAGGTTTGGAGGCCCTGGCCTATTGGCTGGAGGTTGACTGGCTTACACCAGCCTGATTTCAATCAATTTTTGGTGGGTCTTGCAGAACATGTCCTCACCAATAACGTCTTCTTTTATCAGGACATTTGCTATTGGCAAACAAAAGGGACAGCGATGGGAGCATCATTTGCCCCGATCTATGCTGATCTATTTATGGCGTTTGTTGAAAAGCACATCATTTATAATAGCCATAACAATATTTTTCTTGAGTACATTGATATCTGGAGATGTTATTTGGATGACTGCTGGATGGTATGTAGGGGAGAGGTCCATCAATTATCTGACTTTCTAATGTATCTGAATGACAACAAATGTGGCCTTCAGTTTACAGTATATTATGATGCCAGTACTATCACCTTTTTGGGCGTATTTATCAACAGGTTACCAGATCATACATTAAGTACTGAGGTATTTAGGAAGTACCCCGAATACAACACCATCTTCCATGCTTCCAGCTTTCACCCACCACACATTGCCAGGAACATTCCTAAATCCCAATTTATCAGAATGAAGAGTATCTGTTCTGATGAGTCTTCTTTTCAAGAACAGAGAGAGGATCTCACAAACAGGTTTAGATCCAGGGGTTATAGGATGGGGCATGTTCTGCAAGCCAGCAATTTGGTCAATGCATTCAATAGGGATGATTTGTTATGTTACAAAGAGCACAACACCACTGAATCACAACCCATCAAGTTTGTAACTACCTATGCCAGGAATTCGGTTACTTTAATTCATAGTATACACAGACACTGGAACATACTACAATGCGATCATGAATTGGCAAGTATCATAACAGACAGATGACTTTTGTCATTTTGCAAAGGAAAAAACCTAGGCTGCTGCTTTAATCATTACAAACATTCTCATGACAGCAGTCAGTCGCAGCCATTGCAAACCACTTTGACAGGAGAACCTCTGACTGTTTGTTTTCCATGCCGTCACTGCACCAATTGTGACAAAGTAAGTAAATCCAAACAATTCACCAGTCGGAATTCTGCTATAGTCTATGATGTCAATTTCTTTGCTAACTGCAGTAGTGATTGGTTGGTCTATTTGGCCACCTGCACTTGTAGATCCTTTTACATTGGACAAACTTCACGTCCTCGTAGACTCAGAATATCTGAACATGTAAGTAACATTAAAAACAAAAAAGTCAACAATGCTTTTTATAAACACCATCTGGTACACAAAACTGCAAGATTTTCTTTTATGATAATTGATGTTATAAAAGGTAACAAACTCAATAAAACAGGTTGGCACTCTGTTTTAAATTCAAAAGAAAAGTGGATTGTTAAATTGGGTGGATTATTTCCACCTGGTCTGAATGAACAATTCTAGTTTGAAACAATGAACTTTCAGATGTATGTATTTAAACAGCAACATTTGATCATTTTATATTACACTGAGGAAGGCTGTGTTTTTGTCCAGCCGAAACCGGTCTGTTTTTTTGTTGTTTTTTATGATTTCTTAACAATAAATATTTTTTCAAGCAACAGTTTCCTGTGGATGTGTTTTTGCAATTTTTGGTCAGAGCCGTGCAATTGCTCTCATGCAGGAGGTTTGTTTTAGAAGTTGCACGACTTCAACTACCCCACCATTAACTGGGAAAACTACTCGTGTACCAACTCCTTAGCACAACGCTTTCTGGAATTCATAAACTCCAATGCCCTAGATCAACTTATCCACACCCCCACCAGGGGCAACAATATCCTAGACCTAGTCATTACCAACATGAGTGACTGGTATTCCACACCTGAAGTCAACTCCTCATTGGTCCGATCCGACCATAAGCTTATCACCCTTGATATCCACATCCCGCCCCCACCCCCCATTAAGGAAACCACAGTAATTTCTCCAAAGCCAACTTCATGCTTCTTAATACAGAAGTGGTGAACTTCATGACACCCAAGCAGATGGACAATACAGTTACAACTGCTGAATCCTACACAAATGCACTCTATAAGCACTTACACGAGTGCATGGGTCATGCTATCCCAAACAGAACCAAGACGCTAGCCTCCAAAAAAAAAGGAAGCCAATCTGGTGGTCCCCTGCCATAAACAAACTGTACAACAGAAGGAAGAAACTGTTGCAAAAGAGAATAAAATCCCATGAGTGAAGGAGCTCCCTGGTCAGTCTCAGTAAGAAGCTGAGATCCCTTATAAGATCCTCCAAAGCTAGCTACGAAAACAAAATTGCCACTAAATCCAAGGACAACCACAAAGCATTCTATAACTATGTCAAGAATCTCTATGGCAACACCCAGATCTGCTCTGAGTTACAGCACAAAGGCATGAAAACTACAGAACCAACTGATATTGCCAACATCCTGGCAGACAGGTTCAGTGCTAACTTTACCTCCCTCTCACCCCCTAAAGGGCCCATATCTATACAGGAAGAATGCAGAGTCCCTGTAATCACAACTACGCAGGTAAAAGCTGCACTCTCTAAAACCAAAAGCACAGCATCCATGGGACTGGACAACATCCCAGGCTGCGTTTTACACGAACTTCAGAATGAACTGGCTCCCCTCTTAAGCACCATGTTCAATAATAGCCTTGCATCAGGCTTTGTACCCACTGAATGGCGCACAGCAACAGTTATCCCACACCACAAAGGGGGAGCCACCACTGATTCCGGGAACTATTGACCTATTAGCCTGACGAGCCTGGTCTGCAAGGCCATGGAACGGATCATCATGGAACTCATAAACAAAGACATTGGTAACTTCCAAACTCTGGATCCCACCCAGTTCGGGTTTGTGAAAGGCGGGTCATGCCTCCTGAACCTGATCGACTTCTTTGAGGCAGTCACCAAAGCCATGGATGAGGGTAAGGTGGTTCACACAGCCTATCTTGACCTCGCCAAGGCTTTCGACACCATCCGCCATTTTGGAATTATAGCTAAACTCACTAAACTAGGTATAAATCCCTATGTCACAAGATGGGTTGCCAACTGGCTCACTGACAGAACCCACACTGTAAAAGTTGCAGACTCCAAATCTGACCTCAAAGCAATGACAAGTGGAGTACCACAGGGTTCCGTCCTGGGACCTCTCCTGTTTGGTATCTACTTCTCTGAAGTACAGGCTAACACAGAAGGCCTCTGGCTAACGAAGTTCGCAGATGACTGCAAACTAGGAGCCATAGTCAAGTCCCCAAATGATGTGGACATCCTACAGAAGGGCCTCACTTGAGACAGATGCCTGGTGTCAGAACCATGGCCTCAAGCTCAGTGCTAAAAAGTGCAGTGTCATCCCCTTTGGTAAAAACTCTGTACCCATGAACTACCACATAGGCAGCAATCTACTTAACACCGAATGCGTGATGAGACCTTGGGACCCAGGTGGACAGTAGTCTCTCCTTTGATAGTCACATCGCCACAGTAGTCAGGAAGTCCTTCTACGTGGCACACCTCATCATAAAAGGGCTCTCATCCAGTAAGAAAAGTGGTCATTGTTCCCCTCTACTCATCACTCATTAGACCCATTATAGAGTACAACTCCCCTTTTGGCATGTCCCTCGCAAGTCATCTGCAGCTGAAAAAGCCAGAGAAATACCTCACAAAGAGGATTATTGGCCTCAAACAAATGCCGTACACTGACTGCCTCAAAAACACCAGCTTTACTCCGTAGCATATTGCCTTCTCCGAGGTGATCTCTGCCTAACATATAAAGCTATGTCAAACCCAGAGCTGTTGGACATGCTACACCTAAAGAAATCCCAATCCCTCCGAGCTACACACTCTAGGGATCTAAACCTTGTCACCACAATAAACAGGACACGCTGGAGGGATAGATTCCTGTCCAAGAGACTTCCTATACTCTGGAACAAGCTACCCATCTGTGTCAAGCAAAGTTCTTTATTAGCGCTCTTCAAGAAAATTCTTGATGAGTGGATGGGAAATAGGAAATACACCCCGGGGATCACTTCTGTGTGTCTGCTGGACAGTGGCACAGGAAAATAACTTTCTTGAGTGGCGTAAGCTATGGAACCTTGCTGGCTAGGCTTACGTAGGCCCTTGGGCAGATAGCCTAGTACCTACCTTTGAACCTATAAGGAGGGTTTTGGAACTGCAAGCTTTGATGGCTGTGAAGCCTTTAAGCAATAACCCACGCCTGGTTGTGGGTAATGCTGGATTTACCCACGGTTCGTGTGGTTTGGTCACCGTGGGTAAATCCAGCATTACCTACAGCCAGAAGTGGGTTACTGCTATTGTGCAATGACATTATTTAAGAAAAAAAATACTTGCTTTTCTTAAATAATGTCATTGTATAACGTTACCGTGCTGTCCTTTGCCGCTGGACAGCTCCCCTTTGCCATTCCTGGTGTACTATGCATGCGTTTGGAACTTGCGTTCTCACACATACCCAGTACATCAGTGCTCGGGAAATTAAGCAACGGAGAAAAGATCATCTCCGTTACTACTTTTTTTTTTTTTTTTTTTTTTTTTAACCCTTAAAATTAAAGAATATATCAATGGAAAAAAGTCCGGGTGATCCATTGTGTATTCTCAATAGGCACGCTGGTTGGACTGGCCAATCAGCATGCTCGTTTTATGATGTTACCGGCCAGTCATTGTATAATTTCTTTTTTTCTATGCATACAGGGTCTCTCTGAGGACCAACCCCTCTTTTATGCCCAAGGTTGTTTCTAGCCTGACTCTTAATCAGTCCATACACCTTCTTACCTTCTTTCCTAATCCTCGAAATAGAGGTGAAAGGATCCTGAAAGAGTTTAGTATACACTGTCTTTTCAAACTGTTGCTTACATTATTAGCTTGAATAAAAAGCTGCAAAAATGATATGACATATAAAGGGTTAATTTAGAAATAATATAAAAGTAGCAAGTGTGCTGTCATAGCTAATTAGATTTGGCATCCATGCAAAGGAGTATGTTATTGAGAAACAGTTTGTAAAATAGCTACGCAGATGGCAGCTGACAGTAACTTTACGCAAGATAAAGCCGGAACACAAGCAAGATAGTGCTGGAACACTAAGTTTCAGATAATGCAAGACTGAATTTCCTGGACCAAAGAATCAAGGACAAATCATAAATTAGAAGAACAAAGAAAAATTGTTATACAAAGAAAAAAACTGTATTACATCAGACTTTGAGAAAAATACCAGACCTTCTGGTATAAATGTAACTGTGCATAAACAAGCTTTGGGTATTTGCCATAGAGAGCTGACAGCATGTGTCTTACATGCTTGTAGATCTGAAAAGAAAATGTGAAAGTAAAGCGTATTAATTGAAACAGTTATCTTTGTGTATTTATTAACTAAAACAGTTATGTTCTTGTATTTATTGTACTTAGTACAATACAGTAATAAGACTAGTTGATCACAGCAAGTAGTTAAATGTACTTTGGTATGCTTGCATGTAAATGCAAGTAACAGCAAGAAAACAAACAGAAACATGCTCATACGATTCCTAAAATTCTTCAGATCCTACATTCTCGATGTGCACAGACAGCTCTGGTTTTACCTGGCAGGACTAAAGACCTTCGGAAATCAGCACAGTTATTGTCAGTTTTACCCCTGGAGCTCAGGGCAAGCCTATTTCTAAGCAAACCATTTCTAAGTGGATTGCACATTGTATTACTTTTTGTTATTCCTTTCATGGCAAGGTTCCTCCTCAAAGGGTTAGGACCCACTCAACTAGAGCAGCTTCCACCTCTGCAGCCTTTTTAAGGGGTGTCCCTACTAAAGACATTTTGGAGACTGCCACATGGTCTTCTGTTCACACTTTCACTAAGCATTATAATTTGCCTTTGTTTTCTAGAGCCAGGGCAGGGTTTGCCACTGCTGTTCTGCAGGGCATTATTTCCAGTCCTTGATTCTGTTGGTTCCTCCTCCCTTTTATCTGGGCCTTGGTAATCAACCCATTGGTTTAGGACTGCAGCAATGAAACACGATGAACATAGTACAGTTGTGTACGCTTACCATAAATGTAGATGTTCCAGTGTATTCACTGTTGGAGTCCTTGTTTCCCTCCCTCCTTCCCCCTTTTGGTCCTTTCCTGTTCTCCTTTCCTAAGCTACAGGCTAAATTTGGTATTTTTGGCCAAAGTGGCTTTTGGTTTAAGCCTTGTTTTCTGGGGGCTTCTGACTGTTATGGCAAGAAAGACTGAGGAAGTGATGTCGGCTGCCTCCTTTTATATCGGACGTCCTTTGCAACCGACGACAACCGATGTCATATTTACTTACATTTGGTATTCTGGCTGATTGAGGGCTACCGGGAGCCGAGATAACCCATTGGTTAGGACTGCAACAGTGAATACACTTGAACATCTACATTTATGGTAAGTGTACACAGCTGTATTTTTCTTCCCCAATCACTCCAACAAAGAATACATGCTGCACAAACGTGATGTTCACAGACAGCTCAGATTCTGCTTGGATAATACAAAGGATTTTAGGAAATCTGACCAGCTTTTTGTTTACTTTTCAGACTCCAGGAAAGGTATGCCAGTGGCCAAAACAACTCTGTCAAAATGGTTATCTGATTGTATCACATTTGCCTGTTCAGCTGCCAGTATGCCCTTACAACACAAAATTAAGGCTCACTCAACCAGAGCAGTGTCTACATCCTCTGCCTTTTCTGCCAGACTTCCTATTGATAACATTTGTGCAGCAGCCACTTGGTCAAGACCCTCATACCTTTATCACTCATTACAAAGTTGACAAGGCCTTCGGGGACAGGGCCTCCTTTGGATCCACTGTCCTGAAAAATATACTCCCGTGAGCCACCCGAAATAGATGGTGCTTGGGACGCTACCCATCTGTAAGAATGAATGGCGAGATAGAACAACTTCACATAAAGAAGTTGTGTACTTACCATAATATTCCATGTGAGTTGTTCATCTCGCCTTCATTCTTACTTACTTCCCTCCTACTCCCTCCTGGGCTTTTAGTAGACCGAGATGCTGGATCCTTCCTGGTTTCTCAACCTTTCTATACTTTCTCTTATGGAGTGAGAGAATGACATTATTATACGCAGCAGACAAGATCAGAGGTAACTCTAGGTGCATCATGGGATAGGAACTTGGTCTCGAGCTATTTGAAGACTTCGAGCTTTTGTAGTAGGCCGACTCGGAGCTGAGGATCGGCTCCAAACCCGTCTGTAAGAATGAAGGCGAGATGAATATCTCACATGGAACATTATGGTAAGTACATAACTTCTGTTTTTATGCCCAAGGTGGTAAATGAGTTGTCACTCATTCCATTAATCTTCCCACCTTTTTCTCTTCTCCGCAGTCTTCTACTGAGAGGATTTTACACACTTTAGATGTGCATAGACATTTCACATTTTATTTGGACAAAACCAAACCCATTAGGAAATCTGATCATCTTTGTATCTCTCCTATCACCCAAGGGCCCTGAGGAGGCCTGTTTCCCAGCAGACTATTTCCACTTGGATTTCCTAATCATTTCCTTTTGCTATGTGTCCCATGGGAAAACTCTTGCCTCCCCAGTTAGGGCACATTCCACCAGAGCTGTGTCCTCTTCTGGTACCTGTTTCAAGGGTCTAGACACCTGGTTTGTATTAGAAGCAGCTACCTGGTCCTCTGTACACACTTTCGCAAAGCACTGCAAGTTGGATGGCATTTCCAGGTCTAGAGCTCGTTTTGCAAGGGCTATTTTGCAGGGCATTTTAGAGAGTGTTACTGTCCCTCTGCCCTACTCCCCTGTATGAGGTTTGGTATTCTCCCTCATGTTATGAATATTGCAACATATGAATAGAAGGGCATAGAATAGTTGTGTAAAATCTTGCCATAACCATAGATGTTCTTTGTGTTTCACTGTTGCAGTCATCACACTTGGGTTATCTGCCTGCAGGTAGCCCTCAGTCATCCTGAATACCATAGACTTAGTATTTCTGCGTCGGATGCTGTCACTCCAGGACTGACTTCAGGTCATCAGGGGTATAAAAACGGGCAGCTGACGCCATTACATCAGTCTTTCTTGTCAAGGAGCCCAAATCAGTTCACAAGTGCCGGTCGGCCGCTACCTGAATTTTCATTTACGAATTGTATAATCCTGAAGTCTTCTAAAGCTAAGTACCTTGTTGGGGATCCTTTCTTCTTGCTGTAACCGATGTCAGAAAAAGTTAACAATTGTCTTGCCTGTGGAAAGCAAATTCCTCACAGAGATTTTCATTCTTACTGCATCACCTGTTTAGGCCCAGACCACAACATACCTCACTGTCGGATTCTTGCCTTGTTAAACGCCTGAACCATTCGTCGTCGGGTTCTTTGTCGCTAAATTCTTTCGCTCTCGATCTCCATATTTTGAAATGACTTCGGTAAGCCATCCGACAACCGATATTCTGAAAAAACGTAAGGATAAAGACAGAGACAGACCGCATAGGTCCAAAGCTGCTGACGACGCTTCCATTAAGCTAGTCACCAGTCCACCAGTACTCAGTGAGGTGCTTTTGCAGCCCCTGATGCCTGCTTCAGTGGATTTGCACGCCTCTACTGAGACCCATTCGGAATCCAGTATGCCGTGAGACTCTTCTTTGACTATGGAACCTGCGAATGTCTCTACCTTGGATGGGTCCGGAGCCGCTGTGCCGGCACCGGTTTCTGAGGTAGATGTTCATCGTTTTACACTGCTGCAGTCATTACACTTGGATTATCCTGCCGTCAGGTGGTCCCGCAGTCAGCCAGAGTTCCAAAGTCTTGGTCCGGCGTCGGTTGCTGTTGCTTCTTCCCTGACGTCAGAGCGCCAGGGGTATATAAGATGCATCCAACAGCATTTTCTTCAGTCTTTCTTGCCGCGCGATGCCTGAAGCAGAAGCAGTTTGCAAGTGCCGGTCGGCCGACTCCTGAGATTTTCGAAGTCGAATTTCAGATCCGAAGTCTTCAATAAAGCTAAGTACCCCGCTGGGGAAACTTTTTTTCTTGCCTCAGACCGATGTCAGAAAAAGTTAATAGTTGTATTTCTTGTGGGAAGCAAATACCTCATAAGGACTTCCACTCTTACTGTATTCCATGCCTAGGCCCTGATCACGACGTCACTAGTTGTCATTTTTGTGCTAGATTTAACAAACACACTATAAAAAGACGTTTTGATTTTGCTTTGCACTACTCTGGCCGAAGGTTCAATTATACCATGCCATCGGATCATCCGACGACCTCAATACCGAAAAAACACAAAGACAAGGATAAAGACAAGCATCCGAGGTCCAAAACCGACGACAGAACCTCTTCTAGGCCAGTCGCCGGTTCACCAGTTCTCAGTGAGGCGCTTTCGCAGCCCCTGACACCCGCTACCTCAGAGCCACAGTCTGCTTCCGACTCCCACGTGGAGACAACTAGGCCTCTGGAAACTCAAGGTATTGGACCAATGGAAACAAATTCCCTCAGATGGGTCCGGAGCCGCTGAACAGGCATCGGCTTCTGAGGGTGTTTTCAGACCTTCACAACTTACCATTAAAACGACAGCCAAGACAAAGGTACCATTAAAGACAAAGAAACAAGTACAGCATTCTCCTGGACAGTCCTCCATGCCTAAGAAACAGATGCTTAAAATGGCCGAAGACCTCATTACTCTAATCAGGGGTTCCCATCCCCCTCCTGAGAAAAGGCCTAGGCAGGATACAGACTATGATTCCTGTGATCAGAGTTCCATTTCCTCTGATTCCTCTTCAGACCAGGGATACTGTCTACCTCCCCTATGAGGACTCTGATGCTGAAGAATCTATCCTTTCAGCCTCTCCTCCTGAGGATTACTCTTTTGGGGAAACTTTACATACCACGAGGGAGCATTTCCATTGGGAAAGTCAGGATTACTCACAATCCAAGAAAAGGCTCAGGGACTTCCTTTTATTGCCTCAGCACAGGCCGCTGGCTATTCTGCCTGTGCTAGACATTGTGGATGATGTGTTCTCTGAATCCAGCTTATCTCCTGATTCTTTGCCCCCTGCTCCAGCCAAGCACTATAGAGTCCCTGAACCCTTCTACGGATCCAGAAACTATTTCCCAGGGTCCAAAAGGGTTAAGGCTTCCATTGCAAAAAATCCAGTACCCTCTGACAGAGATTCCAGAGCTTTGGATAGATGGGGGAAGAAAGTATACACTTCTGCAACCTTAGCAGTAAGAGCTTTAAACTGCCAGTTTCACATGCTTAAGTACCAACAATGTTTAATGGCTCAGTTAAAACAGAAAATGCTTGCAAGCTCAGAAACTCCTGATTGTAAAGAAATGCAGGATTTATTGCATGCAGTTGAACAGCTGGGAAAACATACTCTGCAATGTGGTTTTGATTCTTTAGAGGCCTCTTGTAGAGCCGCAGTTACAGGTTCTGTGATTCGAAGACATGCTTGGTTAAAAGAACAGAGTTTACCTGATCATGTTGAGGCAAAATTATTGGATGCTCCTTTACATCATGATACCTTGTTTGGTTTTAAGGCAGAAGAGGTGTTAAAGAAAATGGAGGATAAAGCTAAATCCATGCAAACAATCAAGGATTTCTTACAGGTACAGTCTCCTCGGTTTAGCAGAAATTGGCCAACAAAGAATTGGTCTTTTCCAGTGTCAGACAGGCCACAGAGAGGCAGATACAGACACCCAAGAGGCAGATCTCAACCCCAAGGCTCAAACAGACAATGACAGTGGGGCACCTCAACCCCAAAAGGAGGTGAGGACAAGTCTCAACCTTACAGGAAACAGTCACAATGACTTCCCCCTTCGTACGCCAAGCACGTCCCTTTTGGAAGCCCCCTTAGGGGGGAAAACTAGCACTTTTTTCTCAAAACTGGCAAACAATCACCCAATACAAATGGGTTCTTAATATTGTGTCTCAAGGTTACAGGTTCCACTTTCATACTTTACCAAGGCTAAAAGGAATGCCAGACCTGCCACAAAATCAATGGGCAGAGGCACAAAAACAAATCTCAGCCCTCATGGACATGAGAGCTATTCAAGAAGTACCACAACAGGAACAATGACAAGGATTTTACTCAAGACTCTTCCTGGTCCACAGAAAGGACAAGGCTTGGAGGCCCATACTAGACCTTTCAATTCTGAATACTTACCTGGATATTCCAAAATTCAAAATAGTGATATTACAGCAGCTTCTACCCATGCTGGGCAAGAAGGCTTGGCTTGTTTCTCTGGACCTCAAAGAGGTATACCTGTATATCCCTATCAGACAAAATTGCAGAAGATACCTCAGATTCAAAGCTGGTACAATGCACTACCAATTCTCTGCACTGCCCTTTGGCTTATCTACTGCACCCAGGGTCTTCACAAAGTGCCTGGCACTAGTAATTGCATTTTGCAGACAAAAAGGAATTCAAATATTTCCATACCTGGACGACTGCCTCATTCAAGCAGAGACAAAGGACATTCTTTTACAGCATCTGGCGTTTGTAAAAAGGTTGCTAATTTCTCTAGGGTACACAGTAAACGAAAAGAAGTCAACACTAGTGCCCTCACAACAGATTATATTCCTGGGTGCCAGCTTAAATACAACGGCCCAGATGGCTTACCTCACGCCAGACAAACAAGTTCACCTAACTCAGTATTTTCAATTACTGGCAAAAAAGTCCCATCTCCCTGCAAGAAAAATTCTGCAGGCCCTGGGATTCATGGCATCCTGCATTCTACTAATACCATATGTCAGACTGCATATGAGGAAATTACAATGGTACCTAAAAAGTGTTTGGACTCAACGCTCTCACAGTTTAGAAGCAGTAATACCAATGATACCCTGCCTACAACAGGAGTTTCGATGGTGGGCACAGGCATGTCACCTAAACAAGGGTCAGCCTTTTACCCAACCCACAGCCAGGCAAACTCTACCAACAGATGCTTTGGATTACGCCTGGGGAGAGCACATGGCAGGAAAATGCATTCAGGGCAAGTGGACCACAGACCAGATGCATCTTCACATCAATCAAAAAGAGATGTTGGCTGTTCAAAATGCCCTAACAGCTTTCAAGGACCTTCTGCATCCAGGACAATTATTACTAAAGACAGACAACACCACAGTAATGTGGTACATAAACAAGCAAGGGGGCACTCATTTTTATCCCCTATGCAGGCAAGCCATGACCTTGTGGAACACAGCTCTAACGTATCAAGTGCACCTGCAAGCACAAGTCCTGCCAGGAAAGAAAAATACTCTACATCATGGACCCTCACGAATGGAAATTGAATCCACAAATCTTCAGCATGGTAACACAAAAATGGGGATGCCCAGACATAGATCTTTTTGCCTCCCCACTGAATTGCCAACTACAAAAATTCTGCACAAGGACTTATCACAAACAAGCATGGAAAGTGGATGCTCTCTTGTTCAGCTGGAAAAACCTAAAAGTTTATGCCTTCCCACCACTGCCTCTCCTTTCAAAGGTACTCCTAAAAGCCAGACAAGAAAAAACACAGATAATTCTGATTGCTCCAGACTGGCCACGCCAGCACTGGTACCCTATCTTAAGGAACTTGGCTCAAGGACCACCATGTATTTTGCCTCAAATTCCACACCTTCTGACTCAACAAAACAATCGGATCCTGCACAGTCAGCTCAAAACCCTAAACCTAGCTGCATGGCAGATACATTAGCCAAACAGGCAACACCTCTCTCTAAAGCTGTTATGGATGTCATTTTGGAGACCAGGAGGCCTAGCACCAGGAAAGCTTACTCAGAAAAATGGAAGAGATTCTGTGCCTGGAACCAGGCTCACAACCTTGACCCTCTTGTTCCAAACATTCCTCAGATTTTACAATACTTAACTGAGATGCTGGACAGAGGCCTATCCTTCTCATCGATTAAGATCCATGCCTCTGCCATTTCAGCACATTACAACACGGATCCTCCTTTATTCTCTCATCCCTTGCTAAAGCAGTACCTCAGAGAGGCTAAAAACATAAGACCGCTCTGGAGAGCACCAACACCGACTTGGGACCTCAATTTCGTTTTGTAAAAACTTGACCCTACCACCTTTTGAGCCAGCCAATACAGCCAATCTAAAATTTTTATCATGGAAAACAGCTCTGCTGCTGGCAGTAACTTCAGCACGAAGAGTCTCAGAGCTACAGGCATTAATGGCAGTGGAACCTTTTATAATTTTTCATCACAACAGGGTTTCTTTAAGGACAAACCCTAACTTTATGCCAAAGGTGATACAGAGTGTGGCTCTTAACCAAACCATCCATTTGCCAACTTTTTATCCAAACCCCCAAAATAAAGAGGAGAAACTTCTGCATTCTATGGGCATACACAGGCAGCTACGCTTCTACTTGGACAAAACAAAAGCTTTCAGGTAAACTGAGCAAATGTGTGTAGCATATGCTGCAGGATCACAGGGCAAGGCTATCTCAAAGCAGACTATATCCAAATGGATAGGACACTGTATTCGTTACTGCTACACATAGCATGGAAAATCAGTCCCAAATACCATTAAGCCACATTCCACCAGGGCAACAGCCACTGCAACAGCCTTTCTCAGAGGAGTACCTACCAAGGAAATTTTGGAGGCTGCAACTTGGAGTTCAGTGCACACTTTTACCAAGCATTACCACTTGCCTCTTCATTCTAAATCCAGAGCAGGATTTGCCACTGCAGTTCTGCAGGGCCTCATAGCCAATCCTAACTCTTTATAGACCAGCCACCCAACCTTAGCTTTGGGATTCTACCCAAGTGTAATGACTGCAGCAGTGTAACACAAACATAGTACAGTTTTGTACCTACCATAAATGTAGATGTTAGAGTGTTCACACTGCTGCAGTCCAGGTTACTCTCCCTCCATCCCGTCTCAACTAGCTGGACTTATCTATACCTTTCTATCCTATACAACCTTTGTGGTGTATTTGCTTGTAACTGAAGGTATTGTTTTGATTTTATATGTATATTTATTATTAACAATATGTATTGCCTACCTATTGGGGGCACCTGACATCTGGGGCAAGAAAAACTGAAGAAAATGGTGTCAGATGCATCTTGTATACCCCTGGCGCTCTGACGTCAGGGAAGAAGTGACAGCAACCGACGCCGGACCAATACTTTGGAACTCTGGCCAACTGCGGGACCGCCTGATGGCAGGATAACCCAAGTGTAATGACTGCAACAGTGTGAACACTTGAACATCTACATTTATGGTAGGTGCAAAACTGTACTTTCTTCACTCAACTGATGTTCGACTCAAACCGACGACTTTTTTGTCTAAAACTACCAGGTTTCTTAGGCCCAGAGTATGCACTACGCCTTGAAAACAGACGACCAAAGCACATGCACCTTCTCCCATGCCACAAAGACAAATGCTTAGAATGGCAGAAGACCTTATTAAGCTGATTAGGGGAAGTCTGCCTCCCCCCTGCTAATAGAAAGAGACCAGTCCCCTACAGCTTCTACAGACCAGGAGTTCGATGACTCTAAGGTTTCTGATTATGAAGACATGCCCTTATCTGCTTATGAACATTCAGATGCAGAGGAATCCATTCCCTCTGCCTCCCCTCTGGAGGAATTTTCTTTTGGTGAAACCTTGCATACATTAAGAGAGCATTTCCACTGGGAATGCCAAGACTATCCTCAGCTCAACAAGAGACTCAGAGAATTCCTAGAGTTGCCTCAGCAGAGGCCTTTAGCAGTACCCCCTGTCCTGGATGCTGTTGATGATGTTTTTATGGAATCCAGTCTTACTCCTGATACTTTACCTCCTGCCGCTCGGAAACCAGACAGGTACTACAGAGTACCTGACACAAATTTATTTTCAAGAATCCTACTGCTGACCCAGAGATAATTCCTGACCCTGACCCAGACCCTAACCACAGATGCATCAGACTATGCCTGGGGAGCACACATGGACGGCAAATGCATTCAGGGCCACTGGAGCCCAAGTCATATTCATCTGCACATCAACCAAAAAGAGATGCTAGCTGTGCAGATCACCCTGACAGCTTTCAGATCCCTACTCCTTCCAGGACAACTGCTAATAAAAACAGACACCACCACAGTTATGTGGTACATCAACAAGCAGGGGGGGACCCACTCCTACCCATTCTGCAGGTTAGCCATGGCCCTCTGGAACATGGCCTTGGACATGCAAGTCCATCTGTAAGCTCAATTCCTGCCAGGCAAACAAAACTCACTGGCAGACTGCTTAAGCAGAAATCTCCTAGACCCACACGAGTGGCAACTGGAGCCCAGCACCTACAACCTTCTGATTCAGAAATGGGGGACCCCAGAGGTGGATATCTTTGCTTCCCCCTACAACCACCTGCTCAGCAAATTCTGCACCCGGCACCGTCACAGCAGGGCCTGGAAAGTGGATGCCCTATCTTTTCAGTGGGTCAGTCTCTCAATCTATGCCTTTCCCCCTATGCCGACAGACCAAGGACAATTCTGATTGCCCCAGACTGGCCACACCAGCACTGGTCCCCACTCCTGCCTAGCCTGTCACTGTTGCCACCCTGGCACCTACACCAGAACCCAACCCTGCTCGCTCAGCAGAAGGGACAGATTTTGCATCCGCAACTGCAAACCCTAAATCTTGTAGCCTGGCTTATTCCTTGAATTCTCCCCCAGTAACCCTAAGCAAGCAGGTGCAGGAGGTTATTCCTGAAGCCAGAAGACCCAGTGCAAGAAAATCCTGTGCTGATAAGTGGAAAAGGTTCTTCTCCTGGAGTCCATCTAAAGGAGAGGGCACACAACTATGACCTCCCTGCCTCTGATCCTGGATTACTTAGCAGATCTATTCCAAAAAGGCCTGTCCTTCTCCTCCATTAAGATACATTCCTCAGCCATTTTGGTTCATTACAACACTGAGCCACCACTCTTCTTGCACCCTCTTATCAAACAGTTCATGAAAGGGCAAACAACTTAAGGCCGCCAAGGGGAACACCCACCCCTACTTGGGACCTTAACTTTGTACTGGAAAAGCTCACGCTTCCTTTCCCCCCACACACTTTGAACCTGCAGCGTCAGCAGAGTTAAAATTCCTCTCTTGGAAAACAACCCTGCTTCTGGCCATCACTTCAGCTAGAGGAGTGTCTGATCTACAAGCACTTGTGGCTGGGGAACCCTTCATTATTTTCCATGCAGACAGAGTTTCCCTGAGGACTAAACCTTTCTTTATGCCTAAAGTGGTGCCCAGTGTAGCTCTCAACCAATCCATCCATTTGCCAACTTTCTTCCCTAATCCTCAAAATAAAGGGGAAAGGATCCTGCACTCCTTGGACATGCACAGACAGCTCAGATTCTACCTGGATAGGACTAAACCCTTCAGAAAATCTGACAATTTGATAGTCAGCTTTGCAACAGGGGCAGAGGGCAAGGCCATTTCAAAACAAAATTTATGAATGGATAGAACACTGCATCCATGTCTGCTACAAGCACCATGGGACACCAGCCCCTCAGGGGGTCAGAACACATTCCACTAGGGCTACATCTACCTCTACAGCATTTCTCAGGGAGTCCCTACCAGGACATTTGTGCAGGGTTCAACCCCAGGGCACTGAAAGAGCGGAGGTCGAAGCTGGTCCTGGTGGGACCTTTGCCCCTGGAGTCGGCTTCGGCCTCCTCTACTCCCGTGGCACCTCCCCAGCCTGTGGTGGTGGCCACTCCTGCCCCCCGTCCTCCGGACGGGAATCAAACTCCCACTAAAGCGCAGGAGGATAGGGAGGCCAGGAGGGAGAAACGGAGGGAGAAACACCACAAGCGGCGGGCCGAGGCCTCCGCTTCGGCCCCCCCCAGCTAAGCGGGCTTCTCCCTCCACGGCTTCCAGGTCTCCTCCTCCTCTGCTCCGATCACCTTGCTTCTCCCCGGGACCGGAGCAGGAGGAGACCCGATCTCCATCGAGGTCATCGAGGCGGCACTCCAGGCCTGCCTCGGTGGCCTCGTCGAGATCCACCTACAGCCTGTCTGATGCACACTTGGACCGGATGATGAGAAGGTTCATCCAGGCCCAGCTGCAGATGGGAGTGCTCCTGCCCCCCCCCCCTTCGGGGGGGAGCTCGACACCCTTTTTTGCTCCGATAGCTCCTTCTCCAACCCGCTTCCCGGGTTCAGAGCGCTTGGAGCCGGGCAGCGTTGGAGCCGGGGGTGGGTCGGCGCCGACAGTACTGGGTAGTTCGGATCCGACCCTGCCCTCGAGTCTGTCGGTTCCATCGTCGGATCCAACCTCTCGGAGCCGTGGCCCGAGCTTCGGATCCGAGGGATTCAGTGTGCCTTCGGCTCCGTCCAGGTCGGAGCACACTGGTCCCTCGGATCCGACGGTCTCGGCGCCGGTTCTGATCCCTTCATCGGATCCGAGTGGGAGTCGGCTCTCGGATCCCAGGGAGAGCAGCTCCCCCTCGGCCTTCGATGTAGTGGAGAGGGCTCTGTCGAGAGCATCCAGACCCCTGGCCCTTGTCTCGGCTCCGCCCTGCACTCCCTCTCTGCTGGGCCAGGCTTCCATCACCCTGCCACAGGGACAGCCTGCTTCGATGTCCCAGGTTGTTCCTTTGGAACAGGACATTGCTGGCGAGACCTCTTCGGACAGCCCCCCCGAGGAAGTGCCTCGCAAGCATAAGTGTAAGAGGAGGCACGTGGACTCCCCCGAGTCCTTAACAGAGGACACGGACTTGGATGAAGGGGAAGGCTCCCCAAGATCACCCCCTGAGGATGTCTCCTTTGGAGACATCATGGAAATGCTTAGGCTCAGGGGGGTGGTCTGCCCCAAGGCTTTCTCCGAGTCTGTGTTCCTGGAGGCATTCAAAGCAGGCCCGTCTACCTCTTGGGTGTCCCCTCCGGCCGATGCCCTGGTGGACCTTGTGACCACCAGGGTGTGGAAGGAGCCGGACACTGTGGAGCCTATTCCCAAGCGCCTGATAGGATTTTGAGCCCCCCCCCCCCGCAGACTGACCCCACTGGAGCAAGGGTCCCCCTTTAGATGCCATGTTGATGGCGGCAGCCACTAAGAGGGAACTAGCTCAGGAGAGCCCCTCGGTCCATCCTCCGAGCAAGGAGTCTCGCTTGATGGATCGCCTTGGGAAGCGGGTATTCATTTCAGCGACCTTCTCGATAAGGTCTCTGAACTACATGGCACATGTCATCTGGATGCAGCACGATCTTATTAAAGACTACGCTGCCCCCCCCCCCCACGGAGTCCATGTCGGCGGAGGACAAGCAATTGTACTCCACTCGTACGGCCACTCTGAGATCTGTTTCTAATACCTCTATGTGGCTTTTGTCTCACGCAACTGAGGGAGCCGCTAGAGCTAGCGGAGCGGGCCTAGTTATGAGACGCCAGGCCTGGCACCAACATTGTGACTTCGCGGAGCCCTTTAAGGCGTCCTTTGCGAATGCCACCTTTGATGGTTCTGCTTTGTTTGGCAAAACCGTTCGTGAGACACTTGTCCAGAGCGAGAAGGACGGGAAAGACGTTGTCTGCTGTCAGAGTCTGCTTCTCTGCTCCCCAGAGGTCCTTTTCCAAGAACCAAAAGGGACAGAAGAAGATATGTTTCCGGAAATCGCAACATTCCCAACCTGCTCCAAACAACCAGTCTTTCCGTGGCAGAGGAGGACAGGGAGGACGCTGCCCTAGAGGCAGAGAGGCACCGAGAAAGTTTGGGTCCAGAGAATCCTTCTCTGATCGGCCCAAGCAACAGCCCTGAAGGGTTGCCCGACTGCTCCACCCTGGAGGCAGTCGGGGGGGCGCTTCTCGAGGCATCTGGCGGCATGGGAGTCCATTATGTCAAACCGCTGGGTGCTTCGGATTATATCCAGAGGTTACAAAATCCCTATGCTTCATGTTCCCAGACTCAAGAACCTTCCCAATGTACCACCCGATCAGAGGGAGGCTGCAGCCGCGGAAATCCAGCAGCTGCTAGAAAAAAGGGCCATCCAACCCGTCCCCCCAGACCAGCTCTGATTAGGGTTTTACTCCAGGTTCTTTATGGTGCCAAAAAAGACGGGGGACCTGAGACCAATTCTCGACCTCTCCCTCTTGAACCTGTCCATAACCAAGGAGAAATTCCGAATGGTCACTCTTCAGTCCATTCTCCCCCTGTTGCGGGAGAACGACTGGATGTGCTCAATAGACCTCAAGGATGCGTACTACCACATCTTAATGGACAGACGATCCAGGAGGTTTCTCCGCTTCCTGCTGGGAGCCAGCCACTATCAGTTCAGCGTCCTTCCCTTTGGCCTCACCACAGCCCCCAGGGTGTTCACCAAAGTTTTAGCAGTGATAGCGGCCCACCTGAGACTTCAGGGAATGCAGGTCTTCTCGTACCTGGACGACTGTCTACTGACCGCCCCAACAAGGCATCTACTCTACTCAGCCAGAGATTTTTTTCTTCGCTTAGCCCCCCAGTTAGGCATCATGATCAATATATGGACAAGTCCTCCCTTGCTCCAGTACAAGTGATAGACTTCATAGGGGTCAGGTTAAATATGAGAAGTCTACGAGCCTACCTCACTTCGGAACGACTACAGAACCTCAGTCTACATGTGCGGGCCATCCTCCAATCAGAAGCTCCACCCACTGAATTGGTCCTGAGGGCACTGGGCTCTATGGCAGCGGCAATTACACTCCTCCTGTGCGCTCGCCTAAACATGAGGGTATTACAATGGACCCTTCAGGTACAATGGTCCTTCTAGCTTCTCCCTCTCAATCACCCTGTCTCTATCAGCAAGGCTTGCAGGAGGGCCCTGTTATGGCGGCTGCATTCCCCAGACCTCCATACAGGTCGTCCCTTCTATGCTCCACCTCCCTTTGTCACGGTGACCACGGACGCTTCTCGCCTCGGGTGGGGGGCATTACTCAGGCAGAACAGTCCAAGGCACATGGAACGACTCAGAGGCCTCCCTGCATATCAATGTTCTGGAGATGAGGGCAGTGCTGTTGGCATTGCAAGCACTTCACAACCTTATTCCCGTCGGAACTATTGCGATACAGACGGACAACATGTCAGTTGTCTGGTATATCAACAAACAGGGGGGAACCAGGTCTTATCCTCTCTGCCGAGAGGCCATGAGAGTGTGGGAATGGGCGATCTCCACCAACCGCTTTCTGATCGCAGCACACATTCCGGGATGGTAAAACATTCTGGCGGACAAGCTCAGCCGCACTATTCTTTCCCCTTACGAGTGGTCTCTCAACTCCCGAGTAGCGAAGCAGATTTTTGCAAAATGGGGGCAACCCTGCTGCGATCTTTTTGCATCTTCCTCAAATACGAAATGCGACAACTTCTTCACCCTGATTCCACCACAAGGGGAAGCCCCAAGAGATGCTCTAGTGCATGCTTGGCCGCTCGGTCTACTTTATGCCTATCCTCCTCTACCCCTGATGCTAAAGATGTTACAGAAAGCCTCTCGGTTGGGGAGCAAGATGATCCTCATTGCCCCATTCTGGCCTCGACAAACTTGGTTCCCTTACCTGTGGTCTCACTTGGTGAATCCTCCCTGGATTCTGGATCCCAGCCCGGAACTGATCTCCCATCCATCAGGCTTACCGACCTCGAATCTGGACAACCTGAAGCTGTCAGCTTGGCTGCTCCAGTTCCACTCTTAATTAGGACTCCCGGTATCTCCTCACCAGTCAAAGCCATCTTGGTGGCAGCGCATAAACCTTCCACCAGGAAGATTTACCACAGTAAATGGAAGCGCTTCTCCGTCTGGGCGGAACATCATAATTTGGATCCCTTCACTGCTCCGCTAACGTCCATTTTGGACTTCCTTACCGGGCTTTTTCAGCAAGGGGATAGCTGTTCGACAGTCTAGGTACAATTGGCAGCCATCTCCCATTACCATGTAGGACACGAGACAGGTCCTTTGATGTCAGCTAAACTATGTAAAACCTTCCTCAAGGGTACTTTTCTGCTCAGGCCCCCTATCAAAGAAGCCATACCCCCTTGGGACCTATCGCTAGTTCTTCAGGCCTTGACTGCTTCCCCCTTTAAACCAGCTGCCCCTGCTGATCTTAAATACCTTTCTTGGAAAACAGCATTCCTGGTAGCCATCACCTCTGCGAAAAGAGTTTCGGAACTTCAAGTTCTTTCCGTAAAACCCCCTTACTTGGTTTTTCATCAGGATCGAGTGTCCCTCAGGACCAATCCTTCCTTTCTACCTAAGGTGGCCTCAGAAACCAATATCAATCAGTCCATCAATCTTCCTGTTTTCTTCCCTAATTATCAAAATAAAGGAGAATATAAGCTGCACTTGTTAGATCTGCACAGGCAGCTACGTTTCTATATTCATAGGACAGCTGGTCACAGACAATCTGATCAGCTGTTCTTTTCCTTTGCCAAATTGAATTTAGGTAAAGCCGTTTCGAAGGTCAGCTTATCACACTGGATTTCCCAATGTATCCTTCTAGCTTATGAGACTTTTGGGAGGCCTGCACCTCAAAGGGTCCATGCTCACTCCACTCGCTCCATATCTACTTCTACTGCATTCAGATCTAGAGTCCCCTTGGATGATATTTGCTCGGCAGCCACTTGGGCCTTATCTCATACCTTTATTAACCACTACAAACTGGATGTCACTTCCAGAGGGAGAGCATCCTTTGGCTCCGCAGTGCTCCGGAACATCCTTCCATGATGGCCGCCCAAGATTCAGGTAGCTGGGGACTCTGTCCCACAGGTTGCTGACAAATGAAGTCCCTACTCCAGATTAAGAAGTTATGTACTCACCATAACGTTCCATCTGAGTAGGTGACTTCATTTGTCTGCAACCATCCCCCCCTCCTTCCCCCTGGCCTTCAGAAGAGTTAGATGATGGTATTATTCCTGCCTTTCCCTGTTGGGATACCTTTTCAGGTATATAGGAGGGCAAACTTGATCTGAGGTCTATTGGGGTTGGCAGGGGATTATGGGTGAGGGGAGGAACTAGGAGCTCGGATCCATAGCTGTATAAATAGTTGCCGGCTCGGATCCGATATCGGATCCAAGACCCCACAGGTTGCAGACAAATGAAGTCACCTACTCAGATGAAATGTTATGGTGAGTACATAACTTCTTCTTATACTTTGAGGGGAAGTATAGATCTGCTTGGAGGGAATGCCCCTTGTTGAAGTGAGGGGATGTTGTCTGTGGTCAGCCTATTAAATGTCCATGTCTGGTGCCTCACAAAATGCATGCAGTGAATCGGGCCACAAAAACTGCAAAAAATTGTGAACCACTCTTGTATGACCTTTTGAATGATGACCCTTCCCCGTCAACTCTTGTTCTGGTGATGGGAAATGAATGGGCTGATTGACCCAGGTGGGTTGATGACTAACATACAGTGGGGCAAGAGACAGCAAAAAATATTGATGTCAACATTTGTGGCTTTTTGCAGTCTCACACAGTTGCACTACTGGGTGTTTCTAATAATGATAATCAATGCAAAGAAAATAATGTGCATCTTTTATACTGAAGCAAATCTGGACTTACTTTCATAGAAGGGTGTTGCAGCATTTTATATAGCAGTTTTCTTCTTATTGATTCAGATTCCTGAAGGTTCTTAAGACTATCACTTGCTCCCCATCTTTGCATTTGGTAATTCCTAGATATGACATATGTATTGTATGTAACATAACTTCACACTGCTTACTGGGAATGATGATACTGCCTTCGAATATCAAGATTTGAGCACATGAAAGTTCTTAACAGTTTGGGAGCTATACTCTTAAGCTCTGGCTGTAATGGTTTAGTATTATCTGGCCTCCCATTCTTAACTACATTTTGCAAAATTGCATTCCTGTTATTTCTTGCTCTGATTCTTAGATTCTCTGTGTTCTCAGTAGATGTAGGTCATTGTGACATAATATGCATATCTTCCACACCTTTCTTTATAATCTTTTGCAATACAAGTAGGACATTTTGGAGGGATAGGTGTGTATCGCAGAGGATGCGACTTATGTGGAACTGTCGTGCGCTTCGCATAAAGTAAATTAATCTATTCAAAATTAATTTTAATGAATGGATTGTAAACTGCAAGTTCACACCTGGATTAGTACCCTTGTCCCTCACAGGTAGGGGCAACAAGTAAAGGTCCTAACGTATATCTTTTCTGACTTCCTCCAGATTCATACACACAAAAAAGGCTGTAAAACTACCATGGGAATGTATAGCTGATGTTAAGGTTCTCACATATTAGTAGCCTATTAAGTACCCTACGAATCTAATCATTTTTCCACTCTTGCAAGTGAACTGTACTAGGGTATCTCCTATGTACATTAGCTTTAGACTACACATAAAAAAAACTGTTTAAGGCTTAAATATAGTTTCATACTGCATATTACATTCTGCAACAGTCTCAGGCGTAATGCAGTTTGTTTCTAATTACATTCTTTTCTGGCAATTTAGGTAATTTGCTCATCTCTTAATTTATACCACTTCTGACCAGGAAACCTTTTGTACTGCTCATAACTTCCACTGCAGCTTGTGTGCAGCTCAGACAGTTGTGCTTTCTTTATTGCTAATTTAATTAACCTGTAGTAGTATACATTTGATAAGACAGTCTACTAGTACTTGGAAATGCACTACTGGCCAGTGAGTGGTAGTCAATTCCAAGTTAGTTTTTTTATGAGAAAAAAAATATTCTTGGTATTCCTAGGTAAGTGTTTTGTTCATTTTCGATTGAGATGTAGATTCTTTGCATCTAAAAGTGTTGACTCGATCTGAGTGCAGGTGAAATGTGATCAGTAGATGAGAACTTACTTTATCACTGTTTCGCTGTTTGAATGTGTGGTTCAACTGTTGGATGTAAATTTCTTAGATCACACTGTCATTTTGAATGTTTGAATCCCAACCACTCAATTTTCCACTAGTTCTGTAGTAGAACTCAGAATAAAAAAAATGTATTTTTATTTATTTATTTTACATTTGTTGTCGACCAGGATAGTCTAACTGGATTTATGTCCATTGTCAGTAGAGTCCCAGGGAGATGAGCTCCAAGAGATTGCTAGACTAGTAACATACAGGTACTAGTTGTTATACAGTTAAATACTACAAATTTTAAACAGTTCAGGAATCTTCACAGTTTATACAAAAAACATGTTACAAGCATTAGATAAGATATTTTAGACTTTATGTACAAGACTTCATTAGTGACTAGAAAGTAATTGTTAAACAAATGCATACTTCAAGTTTCAACAGTTCAGCAATGCTCACAGTTTAAACAATATCTGTTGCCTCCCTTAGGTAGAATGCTTTAGAATTATATGCAGAAGAATTTAACTAGGTATTTAAATTATCTCTATTAGGATAAGATATGTTTTTGCCAAGGATAGGCCTTGATCTAAAAAGACACAGAGCAGGAATTAGGTCTTAAGAGAGGGTATTTGGGATATAGTATGAGATTAGTCTTGATTTGTACAGGGACATAACCAATGGGTTTTAAGATAGAGTTTCAGATTGTGTTTAAAAAGTGTAAATGAAGACAGTGATGTAAGTTCATGTGGGAGTTGGTTCCAATACTTTCCAAATGCATTTGAGAACAGAGCATCTCCTGCCATGTTATTAGATTTACATGTTGATACAAATAGTTAATTAGATGAGCATAAATTTGAAAGGTTCTTATATTGGGTAATGAGACTAGCAGGTATTAGTAGGTTGGAAAAGGGTTTTGTGCACAGTGGTGAGTTGTTTAAATCTGATTCAGAAGCTCTAACCAGCCTAATTGTTTCAGATTATGACAGTGATGGGTCCTAAAGGAGGAAGCAGTAGCAAATCTGGCAATGCTATTGTAAGCGTTGGCTAGCTTGTTAAGGCTATTTTTTGACAAGTTAGTATATATGGAAGAAGCATAAAGAAGTGTGGAGATAAGGTGGGAATAGGCAATAGTGGTTCTGGCTAGTGGGGAGAGAAAGGGTTTTATCCTATAGAGGGAGCCTAGTTTCCTGTTGACAGTTTTTATGGTATTGTTGATATGGGTTTCAAAGTTCAGGTTGTTATCAATGGTTACCCGTAGAAGTTTAGTTGGATCGGGAGATATGAGTGTACCATTACTGGATAAGACTGAAAAGTTCATTGGGAGTGATTTACGGGTAGGAGTGAAGAGGAGTTTGGTTTTTTTTTGGGGGGGGGGTTCAAGAGGAGGCAGCGTTATAGAAACCAATTTTCTGTTTTATTGAACATTGAGTTAGATTCTGTAGTTGGGATTGAGATTTAGCTGAGCAGATTATTGTCGAATCATCTGCGTATTGTACACAGTTAGTTAAAGGAATAGCTAGGTTGAGGTCATTGATAAATGTTGAGAAAAGAAGGGGGTCCAGTATAGAGCCGTGAGGAACACCTAGGCTAACTGGGAGATGGGATGAGAGGTTGTTGTTCCATAGCACTGACTGCTTTCTATTATCAAGGTAGGACTGGAACCATGTTATAGTCTTTGTGTCCAGAGAGAAGGATTTTAGAATATTGACAAGTAAGTTGACCATGTCGAATGGTTTTGAAAGGTCGATGAAAAGTGCTGAAGAGAGAAGATTGTTGTTATGGTTTTTATTGATGCTGTCAGTGAAGGATAGGAGTGCAGTTGTTGTACTGTGGAAAGGCCTGAAGCCATCTTGAGATTTGGCCAGTAAATTGTTTTGGAGTAGGTGGTCTAGTAACAGTATGTGGATGCACTTTTCCATTATTTTAGCTAATGGGGAAAGTAGAGCTATGGGACGATAGAACATTCTCTGGAGTTTCCATCCTTGTGTAGGGGGATAATGTAGGATATTTTCCAGATGATGGGAATAGTGCTTTCATGTATGGTTCTATTTATCAGCAATGATACAGGATAAGCTATGACTCTGGCTGCCTTTTGCAGGTATTCAGCATGTAGCTGGTCAGCTGAGGGGGTTAGTAGGTTTTAGTTTAATTAAGAGGTTGCAGATGAGGGAAGTTGGGACAGGTTGCAGGTTTAGAGTTGGGAGAGAGTTAGTAGTATTGGTTGGAAGGGCAGATAATTGGCTGTTAGTTGATTAGCAAGTGTTTAGATGGTCTCAGTGAAGAAGGTATTAAAAGCATTAGCAGTTTGCTTTGGATTGTCGGAATTTGATCCTGTAGGGGGTGGTGTGGATTGGCCTGGTTGAAGTAGTCTGTTTATGCTAGCCCAGAACATTTGTGGATTATTTTGGTTGGTCTGTTGGAGGTGGAAGTAAAAGTTTTTTTTATCTTTGATTATAGCTTTTTTAGTCTCATTTCTTTTTTGCCTGAGTTGTTGTTGGTCTATGGGATTTTTAGTTGTTCTCCATAGTGTCCAAACTTTATTTCTCTGTTGAATTTTCTGCCTGGTTTTCTTTGTAAGCCATGGGTGGGTTTAGATTTAATTTTGATGGAACTCTTTGGTGCATGGTGGTTAAGGATTGTTAAGAATTTTGAGTTAAAGTAGTTTGTTGCTTCATCAAGTGGGAGCTATTTTATAGGTGACCAATCACATTCTTTTAGTTCAGCTTGGAAGTTATTGGGGTTAAAGTTTCTGTTGCTTCTTATTGTTTTATGTATTGTTGGGTTGTGTGAGCTCGACCTTTGCCTGATTATGTAAGTGAGAGAATGGTCACTTACATAGTCAGGGAGGGTCCCTAGATTATAGAGTTGGTGATTATTTATTAGAATCCAGTCTAGGATGGATTTTTTGTTATTGGGTTTATTAATTTTGGTTGGGGAGTTAGTTGTTTGTGAGAAGCCATTAAGGTTAATATGGGAGGTTGGTGATTCAGCAGAGCAGTCCTTCCAGTCTATATTAAAGTCTCCAAGAATTATTGTCTCTTGGGGAATTTTTGTGTAGAGTTCAGCAAGGATACCTTCCAGAGTGGTGATGATGTTACCAGGGGGTAAGTTGATGCATATTATATTTAGGGATTTGCTGGGATTAAGTTGAAGTTTGGTGCTAATGATTTCTGCATTGTTTTCATAAGAGGAACCAAGATCTAGTATAGATTTTTGTAGCCCTACTTTATAGAGGATAACAACACCCCCTCCTTTTTTTACTTTGCGGTCTTGTCTCAAGATGTTGTACCCAGATGGAATAATTTCAACATCTTGTGTAGTGGGTTTTAGCCATGTTTCTGTTAAACAAAGTATATCAAAAGAATGAACATCCAGGAGAGCATGGAGGTGGGCAATTTTTATTATTTATGCTGCGAATATTGAGGTGAGCTACATAGTGAGTTAGAATATTTAGATGGGATATTTGGGGTAGCAGGAACATGAATTTGTGGTTCTGTGTTTGTTTTTTGCCCTGGTCCTGGGTTAGGATGAATATCCCCATCTAGTAAGGATAGGTGTAATAGCTTGTTTAAGGGATTGTGGAGGTTAAAGTAATGGTGAAGAGTTTTTTTAGGTTTTAGATAGCTGTATTTGATATGGGTCAGTCTGTGATATTTAGCAGGTAAACATCTAGGTAAATATGTTATATTTATGTGTTCTGTGGAGTTAATTAGAGGTATATTACTTGTTTGTGCATTAGGGAAGTTCAGCTGTATATGTTTTGACTGTTTATATGAGGTTAACATGTAGGTTGCTATTAGAGAAAGCAGGAGAAAGACAAAGATAAGAGCCTTAGTTGGATTTGGAAAGGTCGTGTTTGCATAGTGACTAATAAGCTTACTAGTGTTCTTTAATGGGGAGGAGTTATACTAGGGGTGATTAGCGAGAGGTGTATGTAGACTGTTAACAAGATGACTATTGTGATTGAATTGGAGAGGAAGAGGGTGTGGTGAGGATGTATAAGCTTAGGAGCAGTAGGGGGGTGGGTGAGAATCGGGGGTAGGGTAGGGGAGGGGAGTGAGCCCGCATGGCGAACGGAGTGGGTAGAGACAAGAGAGGTAAGGAGCTGAAAAGAACAATCAGTTGAAGCAGGAATTACAGTAGGTAGGTAACCCTAAATACTGACATAAAGTTAAAAGAGTAGGTAATAGAGCTATTTGGAGGGAGAGTGAGAGCTAACCATAAAATAAATAGATGCTATGGGGTACAGTTTAATACAAAAGTTCAGAATATTGACTTTAATAAAAATAAACAGAGTTATGGCACTTGTGAACACAGCTGTGCTGAGTCATTAGAACTGAGGTGGCGTGTATCATTTGTTGAAAACAGGAAGACTTAAAGCAAGTCTGAACCGAATGGTGGTGGCAGAGCGGAAGTTTCATGACCTTACAATTTTTTTTTTACTCAAATGATTTCTGTTTTGATGAAATAACACAATAATTTGATTACATTCATAACATTCAATAACTATATACAGTATTTACATTCAGCCTGACAAAAAGGATTAAGATATAGCAATATATGTAAATAAATAACTTAATATGTTAACTGTGGTTGTTAGGAAGAGCTTGATTCCAACTGTGTAAGGTGTCAATCAAATTCAAAACTTTCCTCCATGGATTATTAACCAATGGCTTAGGAAAAGTTCTTAACTCTTTAGTTCTTGTCTCCATTAGTATACATTTCTTAAGTGAAGATAGGAATTCCTCCATAGTGGGTGCTACATTAGAGTTCCATGTTCTGGTTATACATTTTCTAGCTATTGCTAACATGATCCACAACAGATACAGGTCATTTTTCTTCATATGATTACTATTAATTACATTCAGTAAAATTAAACGTTTTGTCAGAACAAATCATCATCTTCTTTCGGCTGTTCCTGTTAGGGGTCGCCACAGCAAATCACCTGTTTCCATTTCTTCCTGTCCTCTGCATCTTGCTCTGTCACACTAACCACCTGCAAGTCCTCTCTCACCACATCCATAAACCTTATCTTAGGCCTTCCTCTTTTCCTGTTACCTGGTAGCTTCATCCTTAGCATCTTTTTCCCAATATACTCAGCATCCCTCCTCAGCATATGTCCAAATCCAAACTCCTGCCTTTTTGTTAATGCCACTGTCTCCAACCCATATAACATAGCTGGTCTCACTACCCTCTTGTAGACCTTCGCTTTCACTCTTACAGGTACTCGTCTGTCACAAATCACTCCTGACACTCTTCTCCACTCCATCCTGCCTGTACTCTCTTCTTCACCTCTCTTCCACACTCACCGTTACTCTGAACTATTGACCCCAGGTATTTAAACTCATCCACCTTTGCCACCTCTACTCCTTGCATCCTCACTATTCCTCTATCCTCCCTCTCATTCACACACATATATTCTGTGTTAGTCCTGCTGACCTTCATTCCTCTTCTCTCTCTAGAGCATATCTCCATCTCTCCAGGGTCTCCTCCACATGTTCCCTACTGTCACTACAGATCACAATGTCATCTGCAAACATCATAGTCCCCGGGGACCCCTGTCTTATCTCGTCTGTCAACCTGTCCATCACAATTGCAAATAAGAAAGGGCTCAGAACTGATCCTTGATGTAACCCCACCTCCACCTTAAATGCATCCGTCACTCCCACTGCAGACCTCACTGCTGTCACACTACCCTCGTACATATCCTGTACCACTCTTACATACTTTTCTGACACACCTGACTTCCTCATACAGTACCACAACTCCTCTCTAGGCATCCTGTCATATGCTTTCTCTAAGTCTACAAACACACAATGCAACTCCTTCTGACATTCTCTGTACGTCTCCATCAACACTCTGAGCAAAGATCGCATCTGTAGTGCTCTTTCCCGGCATGAAACCATACGGCTGATCACTAATCATCACATCCCTTCTTAACCTTGCTTCCACTACTCTTTCCCACAACTTCATGGTATGACTGATCAATTTAATCCCTCTGTAGTTACTACAGCTGTGTACATCACCCTTATTCTTAAAAATCGGTACCAAAACACTTTTTCTCCATTTCTCAGGCATCCTCTCACTTTCCAAGATTTCATTAAACAATCTGGTTAAAAACTCCACTGCCATTTCACCTAAACACTTCCATGCTTCCACAGATATGTCATCTGGGCCAACAGCCTTTCCATTTTTCACTCTCTTCATAGCTATCCTTACGTCCTCCTTGCTAATCCATTGTACTTCGTGATTCACTATCCCTACATCATCCAACCTTCTCTCCCTCTCATTCCCTTCATTCATCAACCCCTCAAAGTACTCTTTCCATCTCCTCAACACACTCTCCTCTCTTGTGAGTATGTTTCCCTCATTATCCTTTATCATTTTTACCTGCTGCACATCTTTCCTAGCTCGGTCCCTCTGTCTAGCCAATCAGTACAGGTCCTTTTCTCCCTGCTTAGTGTCCAACCTTTCATACAACTCTTCATATGCCTTATCGTTAGCCTTCGCCACCTCTCTCTTTGCCATGCACCTCATCTCCTTATACTCCTGTCTACTTTCTTCATCTCTCTGACAATCCCACTTTTTCTTTGCCAACCTCTTTCTCTGTATACTGTCCTGTACTTCCTCATTCCACCACCATGTCTCCTTGTCATCCTTCCTCTGTCCAGATGTGATACCAAGCACCTTTCTAGCAGTCTCCCTTACTAGCTCTGCTGTAGTTACCTAGCTATTTGGTCACTCTTCACTGCCACCCAGTGCCTGCCTTAATTCATCCCTGAACTCGACCTCACAATTACCCTTTTTCAATTTCCACCATTTGATCCTTGGTGCTGCCCTCACACTCCTCCTCTTCTTGATCACCAACGTCATCCTACAAACCACCATCCTATGCTGCCTAGCTACACTTTCTCCGGTCACCACTTTACAGTCTCCAGTCTCCTTCAAATGGCCCTCCTACATAAGATATAATCCAGCTGTGTGCATCTTCCTCCACTCTTGTATGTCATCCTATGCTCCTCCCTCTTGTTAAAATACGTATTCACCACAGCCATGTCCATCCTTTTCGCAAAATCCACTACCATCTGACCTTCTGTATTCCTTTGTTTAACACCATACCTACCCATCACTTCCTCATCCCCTCTGTTCCCCTCACCAGCATGCCCATTGAAATCTGCTCCAATCACCTCTCTCTCACCCTTGGGTACAGTCATCACCACTTCATCCAATTCACTCCAAAATTTTTCTTTCTCATCCATTGCACACCCAACTTGTGGAGCATATGCACTAACAACATTCATCATTACACCATCAATTTCCAGCTTCATAAACATCACTCTATCCGACACTCTTTTCACCTCCAAAACACTTTTCGCATACTGTTCCTTCAGAATAACTCCTATGCCATTTCTCCTCCCATCCACACCATGATAAAATAATTTGAACCCACCGCCGGTACACCTAGCCTTACTTCCCTTCCATCTGGTCTCTTGCACACACAATATAACAACCTTCCTTCTGTCCATCGTATCAGCTAGCTCTCTCCCTATACCAGTCATACTACCAACATTCAAAGTTCCGACCCTCACTACCACAGTCCTAGCCTTTCTCCTCTCTTCCTGCCTTTGGCCATGCCTTCCACCTCTTCTCCTCCTTCGGCCAACAGTAGCCCAATTTCCGCCAGCACCCTGTTGGCTAACAGTACTGGTGGCGGTCAGAACAAATGTATCCTTATAAATTGCATGTAAAAAAATTTTAATATTGTTCCAATATGCTTTAATATTGGTACAGTCATAAAAAACATGAGACCAGTCTGCATTAGTAGACAGGTGACATCTCCAACATAACTTGTTAGGGGGGGTTTATTTTTTCTCAGTTGTCAAAAAGGATTTGTGTAGAAATTTCCAGTGAAAAATCGTCCAGAATTGTGAATGGGAAGTTAGTTTAACTGAAAGTAAGATGTTGGTTTTGTCTTCCATTGATAATGATATTTGAAACCCTTTAGTTAGATATTGCCAATAAGCTTTAGGAGCTGTGTTATAAACAATTAAAGTGTTATATAGATATGATAATTCATTATTAACATTGGTTTTATTGTATAGGATTTCAAAAATCCAGATTATAATTTTCAGTACGGTTTTGAAGGACGAGTTATTTACTATTCTACACAGATCCTTAGTATATGATGTGACACTCTGAAGAGCTAACCAGCCACTGGGAGATAGCCCATAGGTTGACAATATATGTTGTGTGTACAAAGCTTGTTGATTTTCTATACATTGCAGCCAACAAAATAAATTCCTATTCTCCCATAGTCCAAAAATCTCTCTGTGCATTTTATCAGGAAAGTCTCTTGTAATACTAAATGGTATTAAAAATGCAAACCACAGTTTTATATCTAAATTTGTCTTAATGAATTTCCAGAAAACATCAAAAATATGATTTAGTAGTGTTTAGTTAATTTTGTTGTATTATATTGTAAGTTTATACTTAAGTAGTGCCATATCTTATTATCTTTATCAGTTACTAAAGTATTTTTTGATAAAGCATTTTCATTCATTAATATTATAGAATGTATCCATTTCCAGTTGGAAGAATATCTAGGATTTATCCAATTTATCACTATTTTAATTAAAGATGCCTTTATGTAAGTTTAAGTGTCTGGGAATTTTAACCTCCCTTGATGTTCTTCATGTTTCACTGTTGCAGTCATTACATTTGGGTTATCTGCTTGCAGTAGCCCTCAGTCGGCCTGATAAATGGACTGCGGACGGCACAGTGGTAGCATTGTCACCTCACAGCAAGAAGTTCTCTGGTTCGATTCTCGGCTGGGGTGCCTTCTGTGCGGTGTATGCATGTCCTCCCTGTGTTCGTGTGGGTTTCCTCCGGTTGCTCCAGTTTCCTCCCACTTTACAAAACATTCATCTGGAGCCTTTCTACCCGGGCCTCTGCTGAAAATTGGCTTTGTTCCAAGTTGGACTTTTCCAGTTAACAAATGTTAAATAAATAATAATTAAAAAAAATTAATTAATTAATTAATTAATTAAAGTCTTGGGTCCTACGTCGGTTGCTGTCTCTTCTTCTGTGACTTCAGGTCATCAGGGGTGTAAAACATACAGCCGACATCATTACATCAGTCTTTCTTGCTGTGCGGTGCTGGAAGCAGAAGTGGTTCGCAAGTGCCAGTCGGCCGACTCCTCAGATTTTCATTTTCGAGTTTCAGAACCGAAGTCTTAAACTGAAAGCTAAGTACCCCGTTGGGGAAACTTTTTCTTGCTCTAAACCGATGTCAGTAAAAGTACATAATTGCATTTCTTGTGGAAAGCAAATACCTCATAAAGATTTTCTTTCGTACTGTATTCCTTGCCTAGGCCCTGACCACGACGTACTTCGCTGTCGGTTTTGTGCCTTATTTAAACCACAAACTATCCGTCATCAGTATATTTGCTCTTCTACATTTTTTGCTGCTCTGTTCAATTATACTGATATGTCTTTGGTAAGCCATCCGACTACCGACATTCCGAAAAAACGCAATGCTAAAGACAGAGACAGGCCACCCAGTTCGCCATACTCAGTGAGGTGCTTTCGCAGCCCTTGATACCCACTACTTCAGATTCGCAGGCCTCTGCTGAGACCCATTCGGAGTTCGGTATGCCGCGAGATTCGCAGGCCTCTGCTGAGACCCATTCGGAGTTCGGTATGCCGCGAGATACTTCAGCTGTGGAACCTGCGGATGTCTCTACCTTGGATGGGTTTGGAGCTGCTGTGCAGGCACTGGCTTCTGAGGGTGTATTCAGGCCTATTGTCTTGCTTATTAAACCAATGCCATCTTCTTCTTCAAGGCCTAAAACTCGAACCATGCCAGAAAAACTGACGCCCAGACCACATGGTCAGGCCTCTATGCCTAAAAAACAAATGATAAGAATGACTGAAGACCTTATTACTTTAATCAGAGGAAGCCAACCTTCCCCCTCTACTAGACCTAGGACTAAGTTTGCTTATGATACTTCTGACCAGGATTCTGAAATTTCTGTTTCCTCTGATGACCAGGATTTACCCTTATCTACCTATGAGCATTCTGATGCTGAAGACTGTATTCCCTCTGCCCCCCAGAGGATTTCTCTTTTGGTGAAACCTTGCATACTCTCAGGGAGTTTTTTTGTTGGGAAAGTCAGGATTTCTCTGATTCTAAAAAGAGGCTTAGGGATTTCTTACTCCTGCCCCAGCACAGGCCTTTAGCTATACCTCCTGTGCTGGACATTGTTGATGATGCTTTTTCGGAATCTAGCATGGCTCAACTCTTTATCTCCTGCTTCCAGTAA
Source organism: Protopterus annectens (assembly GCF_019279795.1). Taxonomy (NCBI): domain Eukaryota; kingdom Metazoa; phylum Chordata; order Ceratodontiformes; family Protopteridae; genus Protopterus; species Protopterus annectens. The sequence continues at coordinate 1,433,556,568 of NC_056741.1, forward strand.
ACTTGATAGCTATTACAGGGTTCCTGACTCTCACAAGTTCCTTTTCAAAAATTCTACTGCGGATCCTGAAACTGTTTTGCAGGGATCCCAGGGCATTAAAGCTCTGCCAAAAATCCTACCCCCTCTGATGTAGAGATTCCAGGGCGCTGGGTAGATGGAGTAAGAAGGTATACACTTCTGCAGCTTTGGCCATTAGGGCCTTGAATTGCTATTTTCATACGTTAAAGTATCAGCTGCATATTACTGGATTTCTTAAACAGAAAATGATGTTGATTCCTGATTGTGCAGAAAATAAGGATTTACAGGATTTTATGCATTCTGCTGAACAAGTTGGTAAACCTACACTGCAGTGTGGTTTTGATTCACTAGAGGCATCTTGCAGGGCTGCGGTAACTGGGTCTGTACTTAGAAGGCATGCTTGGCTTAAGGAGCAATCCTTGCCAGATCATGTTAAAACGAAATTACTGGATGCTCCCTTAAATCAGGACTGCCTGTTTGGCAACAAGGCAGTAGAAGTTCTTAAAAAGATGGAGAAAAAAGCTAAATCTATGCAAACTGTTAGATCGTTTACAAGTACAACCTCCAAGATTTAGTAGGCATTGGCCTTCTAAGAATTGGTCCTTTCCTGCCTCTCCCAGACCTTCTCAGCCCAAACCCAGATCCAGCAGAGCATCCAGGCTTCAGTCCCAGAGGATGCACAGGACTAAGCAGTGGGGGGCCTCCACTTCCAAATTTGGGAGTAATAAAACTCTCCCCTATGGTAATCTGCCTCAATGACTTTTTTTTAAAACTTCCAAGCACTTCTCTACTGACTGCCCCTTTGGGGGGAAAGATTGCACTTCATGCAAACAACTGGGGACTCATTACCCAGTACAAATGGGTTTTAAATATAGTATCCCAAGGATACAGATTTCACTTCCACACGTTACCAACTCCAAGCGGTTGGCCGGATCTACCTCCAAATCAGTGGGCAGAGGCCCAAAAGCAAGTACTCTCTCTCTTAAGCATAGGGGCTGTTCAGTTGGTACCAGAAGAGGAAAAGGGACAAGGTTTCTACCGAGATTTTTCCTGGTACCCAGAAAAGACAATTCATGGCGTCCTATCCTGGACCTGCTTACTCTAAATAGATGCTGACTCTTCACCAGTTGCTTCCTGTGCTAAGCAAAGATGCCTGGTTGGCAACACTACATTTAAAGGAAGCATACCTGCACACCCCAATCAGGGAATCTTGCAGAAGAGACCTGTGCTTCAAAGCAGGCTACACACACTATCAGTTCTCTGCAATGCCCTTTGGCTTATCTGCTGTGCCCATGGTATTCACAAAGTGCCTAGCTCCAGTCATTGCATTTTGCATGCAAAGAAATATTCAAATATACCAATACCTGGACGATTGTCTAATTCAGGCAGAAAACCAGGACGTACTTTTGAATCATCTGGCTCTGGTACAAAGGGTGCTAACTTGTCTGGGGTACACCATAAACGAAAATAAATCACACCTGGTACGCTGTCAACAAACTATATTCCTGGGAGCAAACTGGTATACAACTTCCCAGATGGTTTTCTTCATGCCAGAGAAACAAATTCACTTGACAACCTACTTCAAACAAGTGGCCACAAAAACCCTACTATCTGCAGGGCAAATACTACAAGCCTTGGGGTTCATGGCCTCCTGCATTCTTCTAATTCCGTATGCAAGACTGCATATGAGGAAACTACAATGGTATCTAAAAAGCCTATGGTGTCAACATTCTCAGGATCTAGACTAGAAGCAATGATTTCTATCATTCCTTGTCTACGCCTAGAGTTCCTTTGGTGGGAAGAGGCCTGCCACCAGAACAAGGGAATACCATTCGCACTACCCCCTGCCACCCAAACCCTAACAACAGACTCATCAGACTATGCATGGGGGGGGGGCACACCTGACAGGGAAGTGCATTCAGGGCAAATGGAACCCAATTCAGATCCACCGTCACATCAATCATAAAGAAATGTTAACTATACAGAATGCTCTAACAACCTTCAAAGACCACATTCTTCCAGGAAAATTAATGGTAAAGATGGACAGCACCACTGTTATGTGGTACATAAACAAGCAGGGGGTATACATTCTTACCCCCTCTGCAGACTAACCATGGCATTGTGGAACACAGCCTTGAGCTACCAAGTACATTTACAAGCTCAATTCCTGCCAGGAAAACTAAATACACTGGCAGACAGACTAAGCAGAAACCTCATGAACCCACACGAGTGGAAACTGGAACCAAGGACAAGCAAATGGGGGAGTCCAGATATAGACCTGTTTGCCTCCCCCCAGAACTATCAATTGGAAAAATTTTGCGCAAGGACTCCCCACAGACAACCTTGGAAAATGGATGCTCAGTCCTTCAGCTGGAAAAATCAGTTTATGCCTTTCCTCCTCTGCCTCTGCTCTCCAAAGTACTACTAAAGATCAAACAAGACAAACCAAGGATGATTTTGATTGCACCAGCCTGGCCATGCCAACACTGGTACCCCCTCCTGCGCAATGTGTCACTGTTGGGCCCATGGCACCTACCTCAGACTCCTACCCTGCTTTTTCAGCAGGAGAACCAGATTCTGCACCTTCAGCTTCAAACACTGAACCTAGCACCCTGGCTAATTACCTAAGCTCTCCTTTACATCCCTCAGTAAACCAGTGATGGATGTCATTTTAGAGGCAAGGAGGCCTAGTACTAGAAAATCTTATGCTGAAAAATGGAAAAGATTCTGTGCCTGGAGCTAGTCTCAAGGGATGAGCACAGCAGTACCCAATTTACCTCAGATTTTACAATACTTAACTGAGATGCTTCACAAGGGTCTTTCTTTTTCCTCAATAAAAATTCACGCCTCAGCCATTTCAGCTGATTATAACACAGAACCTCCCCTCTTCTTTCTTCCACTGCTCAAGCAGTTCCACAGAGGGGGCAAAAATTTAAGACTACTGAGGAGAACTCCAACTCCAGCCTGGGACCTTAACTTTGTATTGGAGCAACTCACCCTTCCTCCTTTCGAGCCAGCTGCTACTGCAGATTTAAAATTCCTTTCTTGGAAAAACAGCTTTCCTTTTAGCCATCACTTCAGCAAGAAGGGTATCTGAATTACAGGCCCTTATGGCAATGGAGCCTTTCATCATCTTTCATGCGGACAGGGTGTCCCTCAGGACCAATCCCTCTTTCATGCCAAAGGTGGTATCCAGTGTAGCCTTTAATTAGTCCATTCATTTGCCTACCTTCTCTCCTAATCCACAGAACAAAGTGGAACAGATAATGCACTCCTTAGATGTGCACAGACAACTTAGATTCTACTTGGACAAGTCTAAACCTCAAAGGAAATCTGAACAACTGCTGGTGGCATTTGCTGCAGGAACAGAGGGGAAGGCTATTTCAAAGCAAACCATCTCCAAATGGATAGGCTATTGCATTAATTTCTGCTATAAGCACCTTGGAAAACCTGTCCCATAGGGGATCAGACCCCACTCAACCAGGGCTGCATCTACCTCTACAGCCTTTCTCAGAGGCATACCTACCAGGGACATCCTAGAAGCTGCTATCTGGAGTTCTGTACATACTTTCTCCAAGCATTACCATTTGGCAATTTTTCTAAATCCAGAGCTGACTTTGCCACTGCAGTTTTGCAGGGCCTTATAGCTGGTCCTTAAATTCCTCCTCCCATCCTTAGCTTTGGGAATCTACCCAAATGTAATGACTACAACAGTGAATCACGAAGAACATAGTACAGTTGTGTACACTTACCATAAATGTAGATGTTCAAGTGTATTCACTGTTGCAGTCCTGGTTACCTTCCTTCCAGCCCCCTGACTTCTGTTGGCTATACCTCTTCTCTCATTTTCACTGCTTAAAAGCTTTTTGGTGTATTTGCTTTTTTGTTTGAGGTATAACCTTGCATATTTATAGATTTAATTGCTTCCCATTAGGGGGGCACCTGACATCTGGGGCAAGAGAAACTGATGTAATGACGTCGGCTGCATGTTTTATACCCCTGACGACCTGACGTCACGGAAGAAGAGAGAGCAACCGAAGTAGGACCCAAGACTTTGTTAATCAGGCCGATTGAGGGCTACTGCAAGCAGATAACCCAAATGTAATTACTGCAACAGTGAATACATGCGAACATCTGCATTTATGGTAAGTGTACACAATTGTACTTTCCAATTGTCTGATATGATGGGTATATGCCACTCTATTTTTTTAGGGTACCATAGGAATTTCATCAAAATTGAAGTAATTTCTTTAAGAACTGTGACCTTATAATTTGAATGATAGCTGTCTCTCTCCTAGTTTGGACACAATAGAAGAGTCTTTGTGGGTTCTGTTCTAGCAGCTTTATTCTATACAAACACATCACTATAAAGGTTTACGGACTTTAACTTTTTGTATACTAACAACTGCGATCATGCATGCTCTCACTGTGGTTGCTCTTACAAAATGGCACTAGGGAGTGCACATACAGCCTTCACATGCTTCTTAAAGATACAGCACAACTTACTTGCAGTCTGATCTACATCCTCCCTCTTTGAGAACTGGATCTTATGCCGCTATAAGTCTATTTAGCATGCAGAAATCAGAGGTAATTCTTGGTCATACATTATGCAATACTAAGTAGACATATGTACACAATCAAGTCCACATTGCTGCGTATTTCACACTTGGCTTTGACACTCGCCAATATCATGTGACACAAAACTGGGAATTAAATTTAGCAGCTGGAACTGTCTCTGAAAAATGTTTGACCTGTGGAATGTCTGGAACATTTTCTGGAATGGAGTCAGAATTTTAAACCCATTCTAGTGTGGAAACAGTGTCTGATTCATTTATAGATTTGAAGTTTACATCACTGAAAAAATGTTGTGATGGTGAGGATGGTTCTGATACAGGAAGATTTTTCCATTTCCTCTTGTATTATACACCTTCTGAATCTACCAAGTAGGATCTTGGCTCGGCACAGATGCCTGTAATCTGTCTAGTTCAATCAAAACCTTTCATTGTCTGGATTCTTACCATCTCTCCTTCCCTCAAATGACGAAGTAATCTGCTCAATTTGTCGTAACTAGATTTCCAGATGTTACGCTTCTTAACCAATTTGAGCCTTGATGGTTTTACTGTTCTTAGATTTAGGCTTCAATAAACTGGAAGTAATGGGTAGCATAGTTCTAGTTTATCTGGAAAGCAGTCTTTGAGCAGGTGAGCCAAGAAATATCATCAAGAGGTATGTTTCTGAGATTAAGCAAATTTAAGAAGACAATGGTATTGCCACGTTTGACCTCTCAACTGCTTTGCACTCTGTGCGGCATGTTAAGCTAAACCATTTGACTGAGGATATTCAGGACTACTAGTGACATGTACAAAGTCCCAGTCTTTTGCAAATTTCTGAAACAACTGACTAGTGAATTGAGTACCATTGTCTGAAAGAAGTTTGTATGGACTACCATGAATTGAGCAATTACATTTCAGCTTAGTAATAACAGTAGTGGATGTTAGGTTAGATAGCAGATGAATCTCAAACTAATTTGAATAAGAGTCTACCAAAACTAAGTAGTGTTGATTGTTCTAGTCAAAGATATCAACTGCAACTGCTGACCACAGAAGTTCAGGAACTGAACTTAGCTGAAGTGGTTCTCTTTGCAAATGCGGTCTAGTACTATTGCATGCTGAACAAAATGAAATTACTTTATCAATGTCTTTTGGTAATGAAGGCCAAAGTACTAATTCTCTCACTCTTCTCTTGGTGGATGTAGAACCTGGGTGGCCACGATGCAAAATCCGGATGTATTTTTGTTGTAAGGAAGCAGGATCAACAATTTTAGGACCTTTGAAAATAATGCCATCTTCCATCAACAATTCATCTCTGTAAGGAAAGTAGGTTTGCACTTCAGGTAGTAACTAGATTGCTTTGACGGCCATCCAGCATTAATGCAGTGAGTGAGCAGTGCAAAATTGGATCAATCTGACTGTGCTCTCTCAACTCATCAAGTCTAGTGGTAGAAAAATTACGCATTGCCATCACATCAAAGTTAAAATTCTCTGCATCAAGCTGTTTTGTCATATTTCTGGGTGATCTGGATAAGGTATCAGCCAAATAAAGCAATTTGCCTTTTGTGTAGACCATTTTGAAATTGTAGTTTTGCAATTTGAGCATCATTCTTTGCAATCTTGCTGGAGCGGAATACATAGGCTTCTTTAGAATAGTAACTAGAGGTTGGTGGTGGTCAGGCTCAAGCTGAATAGCTTGACCATAAATATAATCATGAAACTTAGAACATGCAAATACTATTGCCCAAAAGCTCCTTCTCGGTCTGAGCATACTGCATCTCAGTCTGGGTTAGTGTCCTAGATGCATAGGCTACTGGTCTGCCATCTTGAAGTATAACTGCGCCAAGTCCAAATTTTGAAGCATCACATGAGATTGTAACTGTTTTTTTACATCATAGCATCTTAATGTAGGTGGGGTGGCAATTTTCTGCTTAAGGTCTTCAAGCGTCTTCTGGTGTTGTCCCAACCATGACCATACAACATTTTTGCGTGTTAGCTCTCTTAAAGGTGCTGTCAACTCACTGAAGTATGGTATAAACTTGCCTAAATAGTTGACCATGCCTAGAAAACGTTGTAGAGTTTGCACATTATCTGGTGCTGACATCTCAAGAATAGTGGTTTGCTTGGTCTGGTCTGGTGTCAAGCCTGTACTTGTGAACAAATGTCCTATGTATGTACCTTCTGGAAGTTTGAATTTACACTTCAGAGGATTGAGCTTCAAGTTTACTTCATGTGCTCTCCCTAGTATTCTATCATGCTCTGTTACACCATTGCCTCCACCCAATATATCGTCTACTATTATGGCACAAGGATAACCTGAAAAAATTTGCTACATTGCTTGCTGAAAGACTTCACTTGCAGAATCTATTCCAAATAGCATTCTTAGGAATCTGTATCTGCCAAATGGAGTAGTTAGAAATGAGAATCTGCGATCAAGAATCACTTGCCAAAATTAGGTCTTTGCATCCAAGACTGAGACAACAGTGGCATTCTGTATTAAGGCTTCAACCTCTTCGACTGTGCCCATTGGATGATAGTCTTTTTAATGCTTTTTTTCAGATCTCTTGGATCAATATATATTCTGATTTCATCTGAGCCTTTTTTGTGAGCTGCTACCATAGACAATACACATTTAGTTGGTTCTATGACTGGACAAATCACACATTGCTGCACCATTGAGTTTTAACTTTGTCCTGCATAGCTATCAGAACTCTTCTTACAGGATTGACCTCTGGAACTAGCTTCATGGAATACACAACAGGAAGTTTATCTAACTTGTCATCGAAAACATCAGCTTACACTTGAGAAACTAGCTTCAGAAAAATTAGAACTCGGAAATGCAATTACACGACAAACTTCTTTAGCAAAAGAAAGCAGATTCATTCTTAAATTATCTTTGAGAGCCAATAAAGATTGCACTGATCTTTGGACTGCATAGAACAAGTTGTAACAGTTGGCCAAATAACATGAAAGCATCATTGAACTTCCAGTTTGAATTTCCTCACCTCCATAAGGAACAAGTCTCGCACTGTTAGCTAGATTGAGTTTTTCATTGGTTCTCACTTTAGCAAATGTGTCAGTTGATATAACATTACACTTTGAACCAGTGTCTACTTTGAGCTTTGTGGATTTTGCATTAATCCAGACAATCCAAAACACCTCACTTCTTGTTAATAAATTCACTGTATCAACTCTTTCATCAAGCACTAATACACCGTCTACATAGAAAGTTGTCTGCTTTGGCTTTACTTGATCATCTTGCTTCTTTGTGTGACCTTTTTTCACAACTGTGTAAGGCTTACTTGATTTAAAAAACTTTTGGAAGTGGTTCCATTTTTTTACATTTGTAGCATTGCTGACCACATGCTAAGCACTTCTCATTTTTAGACTCATGATTTGCACCACAATTGCGACAGTTAACAATAAAGCTGGACTTGAGTTTTGCTGATTCATGCTTGTACTGCATTGAGCTGGACCATGCTTCTTTCTTAGAACTTGCTGGAAAACTACATGTCATCCCTAGAAATCTCGTAGCTGCCACCGTGCTTGGGCCTATTTTTGTCTGCCACATGTTGCATACTATCTGCATTTGCTATGGAGCCAGCTGAACTCATGCTCTTGTCACTTGCAAGCATACTCGTGTGTTTTTCTGTCACCTCATGGATTTGACAAATTTCATTGGCTTTACTCAGCGTTAAATCGCTGTCATGAAGCAAAATCTTTCTCACTGCAGTAGTTAATACCACACACACAAACCTGTCCTTTATTAGCTCATCTTGTAAGTCACCAAACCGACATGTTTTAGCTTTGTTTCTCAGGTCAGTTATGTAAACTGCAAAGGTTTCCCCTGGTTTCTGATCGCTCATGTAAAACAAATGCCTCTCTAATGTAATATTTGTTTGAGGGTTACACACTTTTCTGAGCTGACGCTTCAAACACTTTGGGTCCTCCCTTGATTCATCCTATATGACAATATGATGATTTTCACCTTCTCCTTCATATAGTGCAGGTGCACACACAAATGAATGCTCTCTTTCTATGGCCTCTGACCTGGCTGGGTTTAGCAAAATGAATGCCCCGGTGCATGCATCTCTGTCTGCATAAGCTGATTGTATAAAAATACCATACTCTTCGTCAAATAGTCTCCATTTCTCTGCAGTTTTCTGCTCAAACACAAGTGGTAGGGGTTTTCGAAATCCGTCTGCCATATTAACACATACAGCAAAGAGTTTTGCAAATAAGCCCAAACATACATTCATGCACATATGCCAGAACTTACGCCATTACTTTTAACATTGTCCAGTGCCTTTGTACTTCTGAATGTATACCTTTTGGGATTTTCGAAGTAATGCTAATGAACAAACTCATAGTACCTTTGAATAATTGGAGTTTGCAAAATAAACATCTCGGGTGGTTTAACACTCTTGTAATATCACTCGGAAGGCTAAACGCTAAAGTCCTTTATCACCATTTTGCCAAAGTCATGATGACAAACAACTTTACGATGTGAGTGAAGTAAACTCTCAGGCACTGTAATATTGTTTTCCAATAAATCTCTTATTAGTGTAAGAAACATGTCAAATAACTGCACAATGCAAATAAACTGGACCTCTCTTGCACAAAACTCAATAACATTTTGAAGTAGTTGCACTTTACACATAACTACATACTGCACACTGAAATGTCCTAAAATGGCGGTTCTTTACGGTGCAAGAAACGCTCTACAATGGCAGCACTTTGCGAATAGACACAGCCAGTGCAAGAAACTTTTTGAAATCGCTATACTTTGACTGTATTTCACGAAATAGTTGCACTTTGCACACAGTAAACTCTTTGAAACACATGCATAGTAATAAGCACACACTGTAAGTACTTTTACACACTTTGAGATACTTCGACTAGCTTTAGTTATGTCCTTGATACAATACAAAGTCATAGTTATGCCAAAACATAGCATTTTGACAAAACACATGCCATCGCCTTGCTTTATTTTTGTTTAATGTGCCCTTTTTTTCTCATTTTACCTTATTGTATTCGGTCGTTTAAGCCCTTTTCATGCCCATTGTAATTTTCTCGTGCTCGTTTTACACTAAACATGCCCAGTTTTGCTTTGAACACATTCACTTTACTTTAAACATGCTCTACTCGTTTTGCTTTACTGTTAATCATTTCAACAAATACCTTTGTTTTAAACATTCTTTTTAGCCGACAAACTTTTCTGCCTTCCACCTGCTCAGTAATGCGGTTTGTGCCCTTGTAATGCCCTGTTTTATCTCTCTTATTAAATAAACAGTTCGTGCTACTTCTCATTACCTTTGATTCTTTTCTGGCTCTTCTTGTGCTCGTTTCTCTTGGTTTTACCGTCACTGTCGTATCTGCATTTCATGGCTCTGAATTTTATTCTCTTCAATCCCATTTCTGACACCATGTCGCTCTCCTACTTTGGGCACAATAGAAGAGTCGTCATGGGTTCTGTTCAAACAGCTTTATTCTATACAAACCCAGCACTGTAAAGGTGTACTGACTTTAAAGTAACTTGTATATAGACTAACAGCTGCAGTCATACATGCTCTGTGTGGCTGTTCTTTCAGAATGGCACTAGGGAGTGCACGTGTCTTAGATTTATACGTGCACGTACAGCCTTGCATGCTTCTTAAAGATACAGCACACTTGCAGTCTGATCAACAGTAGCCCTTATTGTTTGTGTTTCATTATACATTATTAAAAATAGATTGAATATACCGTGTTAATTTGTTAGCATATGATTACTATACTTTTCTACACATTTTTGCTGCAAAGTGAACATGTTTTTAAGTATATTGCATAAAAGAAGAAATGTCAGCTACTACTAAAACTTTCAATATATATTTTAGCGTCAATGTCTGAATGGAAGTTCAGGTCGAGAAGAGATAATTAAATCTGATCTGCAGACTGTAGAAGCCCTCGTCTTGGATGCCATTAGCAAACTGCTTTTTTGGGTTGATTCCGGAAACAAGAAAATTGAGGTATTCCATTCAAGAAATAAGTTCTCTTCAAAATGTTGTTGACTTTTGTTTAATGCTGATTTGCTAAGCTTTCATTAGAGCATTACATGTTATGTTTCTCCAAGGTCTTTGAAACTGACAAAACATTATTCTATTGTGAAACTATTCCTCACATATTGAAAGATGTATGCTTTCCAGTATGAAAATGAGATGAGCAAGTCAGACCTCACTGTAAGGAGCTTTACTTTAGAAGAGAACAAGTGATCTGCTCTCTGATACCATAATTCATTGCAAGTACTTTAGGCTAGTGATGTTGCAAATGTTTAGTCTTTGGTTCCTGACTACCCTTTATTCCTGGAAAAGGTTTGATTTCTTTCTTTAAATTGTCCCATTTATTATAGGGAGTGGATCAGTTTACAATTTTATCAATTTTAGTAGCCTATTTTACAGTGTGGCTTTAATGTATCTTGCTGTGTTTTGTGTTTAGTTTTTTCTTTTTTCTTTTCATACTGTTACATCTAAATACCTTAAATTCAGACTCCATGTTCAGGATTCATCATCTTGTAACAGCAAGTTTAATTTATATACTTTTCTTTTTGCTGCTGTTGTCTAATGAAAAAGTACCCTTGTTCACTTCAATGCATTAGGTTTCCAATCTGGACGGAGACCTGAGGTTTACGTTATTCAACTCATCTGTTCTTGAGCAACCAAGGGCTCTTGTTCTTATCCCAAATGAAGGGTGAGTATAACATTTTTTTCTGCAAATGTTAGTGCATATGTTTTAACTTTTGTTGTAATTTTGGCTCTTCTGTCAAGAGGCTGAGTTTAACAAATGCTGCTTTACAGTCTCTTTCAGGGCAGGGCATAATTCAACTGCTTAGATTTGGTTTGCCTTCTGTAGGTAGCTTAGTCTATCATTTCCCAAGGTAGTTGTTTGACTTCACTGTCCTGCTTGGCTTTCATCATCTTTCTTACTGCTATGTTAGAATAGATCATACGTAAATATTTTTCTCTTTGTACAGGGTTGGAAATGCATCCATTTTCAAGCAGGCCTCTATCTTTATTTTACATTTTGTATGCAGCTTTCGTGGAAAAGCTGAGTGGTAAACAGTAAGCGACCTTTTGGTCAAACATTATGAACTGTAGAGCCCTCAGTTTCTCTAGAGAGCATTTTTGTTGTGTTAGAGTGACCTTACAGAGGTAGAAAAAGACAACTGGGAGACATTTACAAATCAGGACCTCTGGCCTAAAGATAAATCTTGTTAAGAGTTCTAGCTGTACTATCAAGGTGTGGGAATGAAGGCTAAGGAAGGAAGTACAAGCTACAGAGAAAAAGTATAAGACATGCTTTCATGACAAAAAGATTGCAATTCAGAATAGAGTGAGTACACAATGATTCAAAGGGTACAGTCAGTTCAGATTTGAAGGTCTGACATTTCAGTCACATATGATTTTAGCTGTGCAGCTATTTATAGTACAGACTTTGTAGTAGTATTATAGTTGGTAAAATGTTTGTTTTATTTGCTCTGTTGTATTAATAAATGCTGGTAACTAACTACAGATTGACATTTATGCTGAAAGTGCTCATACAGACTGAATAGACAGATTTGTCACTTTTATAACCAAATAGATTTTTCATGATGCATTTGGGTCTTTTCTTCATTTATTGAAATTGTTACTCTTAGCAATTTCTACAAAGTGACAGTGGATGCCAGATGCTTCTTGGCACTTAAAAACATCCTTTAGCTGTTGTGTTGTCTTCTTCACCTGCCTCTGTTACGGTGGCATTTTCTTCTTGATCCTTTGCAGCTGGTCACCGGCTGTGACTTGGTGTGTCACACAGGCTTTTGGTTGCTGCTTTGTTAGGTGGATTTTCGAAGTGAAGAAACAGCTGTGCCCGAAAGTCAAATCAATTCTGATGTTTCTCGTCACATAAAGGATGATGTTATGTAGTTCAATCTCGCCTTCATTCTTACCCGTGGGTTCGGAGCTGAACCTTGGCTCCGACTAGGCAATAATTTAGCTCAAAGTCTTCAATTGGTTCGTGGCTAAGAGGTATCCCATCATGCAACAGGTCTGTTCCCCAGATCTCGTTTGCCGCTCGTTAAGCTCAGACGTGGTCTCACTTTTGGCCATGGCTAAGTATATTGTTTATAAAATTTTTATAAACTGTTGACTTTTTGTTGCTCGAAAAAGCTATTTTCATAGCTCTGTGTGTGTGCTAGTGATGTTTTACTGCCTGTATTTGTTTCTCTGGCTGTTTTTTGTGCCCTTGTCTGGCTGTTTGGGTATCCTGTTCGTTTCCTTTCCCCACGGGCTAGGTCTGTTTAAGTTAGAGGACCTAGTCCTCCCTATTGTTTTCCTGCCGGTTTCTGGGCCATTTGAGTCCGAGGCTCTGTTTCTTAGTTGGGTCTAGTGCATGTACGCATTAATTTGTTCCTTTTAGCATGTCCAAGGATCCTAAGGAACACAGGCCTTCGGGCTTTAAAAAGTGTGTTGAATGCAGCAATAAAATATCTTTAACTGATGGCCACTCTGTGTGTGTGTACTGATTGGGGGGCTATTCACCTCCAGGAGTCCTGCTTGTTTTGTCATTCCTTCAGTCCCTGTGTGCTACAGGAGAGGAAGAACAAGCTCATTTTGAAAGGACTGCTTAAACACTCCTTTGAGGAAGACTTGGCTAAGTCTTCCAGTGTATTATCCTCTCCAGCTAAAAAGGACAAAAACACTTCCAAGAAGTGCTCTCCGGCTCCGTCTTTTTCTTCGGAGCCGTCAGAGAAAGTTGCTAGAACAGCTTCTCCTTCTTCGGTTCCATTGCCCTTGGTGCCAAAAGAAGGTAGTCTCTTGACTAAGTCTGTATCAGCTCCCAGCCTTTCGGAGCCAGTCACGGATATTTTGGTTCGGAGCCGGTCTCCAGTTTTTCGACCGGGTTCTCCTTCATGCAAGTCCCCTTCTGTAGGGAGATCCAGATCTCCTACTTTATCTTCCAGGACCCTTACCAATGAGGACATTGATAGGGTGAAGAAACTGCTTCAGTCATTGGTGTTGGCTAAATTGATTTCAGCTCCGACGCAGTCGGCTCCGAAGCTTATGGCCTCTTTATCCTTTGTTGTTCCTCCTCCAAGCCTTTCTCGACCTTCGGAGCCAGAGTTGTCGGTGCTGTCGGGCGCTGTTAGGTTGGCTCCAGTAGCCTCACCTGGCCTCTCAGTTCCGATTTCCACTCCGACCCCATCGGCTCCGTCCACGGGGTCGAGGGTTCACGGTTCTCCAGTCAGACCCAAGGGGGAGGTCTCAGATCGATCTTCATCAGTTCCGAGCCTTCCTCTCGGTGCTTCGGCACGAAGTGAGCTTCAACCCAACATCTTCGGACCTCATCTCCACAACGCCGAGGACTACTACTGTTTCATCTTCAGTTAGTCAGCCTTCGGAGCCAGGGGGATCAGCGTTCGAGGTTATGAGGAGTGTGCTGGCCAAGGTCGTCAGCTGCATCCTACAGCACCGATACTCTGCTTTGTCCATGAGCAGCGCAGACCCTAAGCCTCAGGATTCCTCCATGAGTGGTCCCTGACTTTCTGACGTCTCCCCAGAGTTTTTGCCTGAGGAGCCTGCCAGAAACAGATTGTGTAAGTGGAAACACCTTGACTCCCCAGATGAGTCTCTCACGTCAGATACCGACCTCGAGGAGTCAGAGGGGTCCCCCAAGTCATCTTTTGAAGATCTCTTTTTCAGATATCCTGCAGATCCTGAAGCAGAGAGGCAGCTGGCCATCCAAATCCCCTTTGATGAGGAGTTGGTGTTCCTGAAGGCTTTCGGGTCTCAACCCTCCACCTCTTGGGTTTCTCCCCCTTTTGATGAGCTATTAGATGTTGTCTGTCGAAAGGTGTGGGAAACTCCTGACACTGTGGAACCAGTCCCAAGGAGACCCAATAAGTTTTTTTCTGCCCCCTGTGACAAGGAGTATCTATCTAAAGGCGTTCCGGTAGATGCCATGGTGGTGGCAGCGGCCGCCAAGAAGGAACTTGCTGAAACTTCTTCAACTGTCCATCCGCCTAACAAGGAATCCCAGGCTATGGACAGGTATGGGAGCGTGTGTTTACCTCAGCGGCTTTTACACTGCGGTTGCTGAACTACTTGACGCATTTTATGAGGCTCCAGAGAGATCTCCTAAAAGAACACCAAAAATCCACAAACAACGAACTGTTGAACTGGAACGGAACACAATAAAAGTCGGCCAAAAAGAGTTAGTGCTATTTATTGTATTACACTTTCAGCTAGGGCAATGCCTAGCCTTCTTCAGACAGACAGTTAAAATATGATAACAATGCCTTTTATCTAGTCAAGTTAGTGATGTCATCCATTAAGCAGTGTTGTTAGTAACCATAACAACATATTATCGCAGCCTACTTTTATGTAACAAGTTATAACTCGTTAACTTATAAAACAGAAAAAAATAATAAACAAAACCATGTACAGTCCTATTTCATCTTATGTTAAAAACACACCTTGATATGTGTACATGTTAAAAACTAAATTATACAAATTTAATAACAACATACTCTACTTAAAATACTAAATGAAATTCATACTAAATAGGTTAAATTCATAAAAGTACTTATGAATTGCCTGGTTCTCCGTTGTGTAAATAGAAGGACTAAAAAATACCTAATTACACAAATGCTGCATTAACAAATCTTTAAATCCTGGTTAAGCTATTATATACAAAAACTTTATATGTTTAAGTAGGCTGCGATAATATGTTGTTATGGTTACTAACAACACTGCTTAATGGATGACATCACTAACTTGACTAGATAAAAGGCATTGGTTTATCATATTTTAACTGTTTGTCTGAAGAAGGCTAGGCATTGCCCTAGCTGAAAGTGTAATTTACAATAAATAGCACTAACTCTCTTTGGCCAACTTTTATTGTGTTCCGTTCCAGTTTAACAGTTCATTGTTTGTGGATTTTTGGTGTTCTGTATTTTGTTATCATGGCGAACGGAACCGAAGAGGCCTCACAAGACTTGTTTTCATCAAATGGAAGCAGCCAAACAGGGAATAACAATTTGATTGGGAATCTCACTGCCCTGGTTCAGGTTCTCCTAGGGAGAGTGGATTCCCTCACACAGAAGTTTGAATCTTCTGGTATTTTAAAACTACCGCTAACAAACGCTGCATTAGTGGGACGCAATGAGCAAGGTAACGCAAATGAGCAAGGTAACGCAAACAGCAACCGCGTCAACGGAATAGAAGGTGGCAATAGTAACGAACTCCATAGAGACGAACTACAAGGTTCGAACCTCCCTAATCAAGGTAATACTGTTATAAACATTTCAGGTAATTTTGTCTCGTAATACTGAAATGTTGAACACTAACAACAGACATTTGGCAACAAGGGGTTCTTCTGAGCATGAAATCAGAATGGCAGAGGATACAATTCCCTCTATGGAAACTTTTTTGAATGTCCCACATCTTTTTAACAATTTAAACTCTCAAGCTGGGCCTTCAAACAATTTGAATGAACAGACTGAGAATGTTCTTTCTACACATATTAACGAATTTGACACTAAACTTTTTAAATGTAGAAAACTTCAGCTAGAAGTGTCATACTTACAGGAGTGTGTTCACACGATAGTCATCCCTAAAGGGTTACTTCAGTGGAGATATCCTGCAGGGTTAATTGAAAATTCAGCATTCCATCAGGAACTGTTAGAACTTTTTGATCGACAGGGGCAAGGGTTTTTATTAGCCCTTATCAACTTTTATAACAAAGACATTGTTGCTTTGAAAACTGATTTAGAGACTTTAGAAGTTGTGATAAAAACACACGCAGACTTTTCAAGATACAAATATGAGTACTGCAGGACATTCACAAGTATTGAAGCTACGATGAATAAATTGCTTATTACTAAGAAAAAGAAACTAAACAGGGATATTATTGATTATGCCAACAAAAAAGCATACCCTAGGCCCCCTCTTCACTTTCAAAAAGTTTCCAGTGGTGGTCCCGTTGAAAATGTTGACAATGATGAAGAAACATCAGCCTCCAACAAAAATCAAAACAATGATAGTTTTATGGATGAGGAAGTACAAGGTCCAACTTTAAGGAGAAGTGAGAGGCTGCTTTCTAACAGTAACAATCAGCAAGGTAATAAAAAGCCTAATCATAATAATGCAAGGGAGCAGCCTAACACTGCAAATGGAGAACAAGTCTATAATCAACAGGGTTTTCGGGCTGGCACCAATACGGGACAGAACAACAGGAAGCCCAGTTACAACCAACAAGTAAGGAACAAGAGAAGACAACGGAGGAGGTAGTTCCTATTTTTGTGACTGAAGAAATGCCTTCTCTTCACTTGAGTAGCGAAGGGGACTTTACCATATATAACTACACTTCCTTAGATGTCCAACAGGACATGGTTAACTTTTTATCTAAGGGGCTTTCCTTTGTACCTGCGAAGTCCTTTGACATAACTAGAACTATAATGGACTTAAAATTGTATATTCGTAAACTTAATCTCCAAATATCAATGGGGACCTATGGTTAGTATGGTGAAAACTTTGAGGGTTTCTAGTGTGTTCAATCCTCCACTTCACCCAGGTTTAAACACCTTTGAGAAAATGTGTGAAATTGATTTCTGGGCCATCAAAGAAAAGCGAATACACACGTCCCGTCCAGCTCAGTCCAACATGTCTACGACGGAACGTGGATTTATTCAATTACTTAAAGATTGTCATACAAGAGTCATGAAGCCTGATAAGGGGGGTGGCTTAGTCTTTATGGATCACTGTTTATATGTGGAGAAATTGATGGAACATTTAAACACTCCCAATTACACTTGGGTAATAATCAATGAGTTTAACGTAGCCTACAAGAAGGTAAGGTCAACCTTGGATGACCTGTTTGTGGAAGGTTCAATAGATATTGACCTTTACCAATATTTAAACATGTTAGCTCCTAAAACACCAGTACTGTTTGGGTGTCCGAAGATCCACAAAGACATAAAGTCCCCCCCTTTCAGACCAATAGTCGATGGCCGTGGCTCCATCACATACGCTTGTGCCAAATATGTTGACAGTTTGTTAAAGCCTTTTATTGAAACCAAACCACAGATCTGTAAAGAAGCGTGGAGTTTTCTTACAAACATTAGTTCCTTAGAATATCAACCTGAGGTGTATTTCCTAACTATAGATGTTAAAGATCTATACACAGTGATCCCTTAGGATTTAGGCACACAATGGGTAAGGGAATTTTTGCATAGTAAAAAAGCAAATGATAACATCATTTATATAATCGAGACTTTACTTGAAATGGTCTTGAAGAATAATTTTATGTTGTTCGAGGGTATGTTTTACCTGCAGAAAACTGGTGTGGCCCTGGGTTCTCCATATGGCGCTAATTTTGCCAATGCCACTATGGCTTATTGGGAAAACAACTTGTTGTTTAAAGATCAACTATTTCAAAACAATGTCACCTGGTATACAAGATACCAGGATGACATGTTTTGTATTTGGAATGGAGAACTGATCATGATACCAGCTTTTATTGACAACATTAACAGGACCACAAGTTTCCTAAAGTTTGCTTATAATATAGGTGTAACTGCGATCAATTATTTGGACATTTGGTTAGTCAATGATAAGTCCAACAGTAGATACAAAAGCTCTATATATAGGAAACGACGTATTCAAATTGTTTCCTTCATTTTACTAGCAACCACCCATACCAACAAAAGAAAGCGGTGGTCAAAGGCCAGATGGTGAGGGCCGCCCGTATGATTTCGGATGAAGTAGACTTTGAAACTGACTGTGACCATCTTTGTAACATGTTTATTAAAAGAGGCTATCCTAGTCAACTTGTTTACAATACAAAAAAAGAAGTAGTTTTTAAGCGTAATGTTGGTTATTTTATTCCTTTATTAAAAGGACAATCAAGCTCACCTTCTCATTCAGTCCTTAATGGATCGGTTAGTCTATTTGATGAATTCCCAAATAAAAAAGCTGGTAATGTAAGTTATCAAACTAGCTTTTTGTATACATTCTCTTTAGATTTCTGGTCTATTAGAGAGGTAATAAACAAAAATTGGGACCTCATTAAAAATGACGATTCCCTTTCTAGAATTCTTGGTTCTAGCCCCAGAATAGTATACAGACGTGGTCAAAATCTTAAAGACATCTTAGAGAGCAACATTAACAGCAGGAATTCTTTAATTAATGGGACGTCTAAATGTGGTTCATGTCCACAATGTAGACGTATTCTGGTTGGCAACCAGGTGGTTTTGAACCATAACACATATAAAATAAAAGGAAAATTTAACTGTGAATCTAAAGGTGTGACTTACGCTGCCTGTTGTGATTCATGTAATGTGTTTTATATTGGGAAAATGGAGAGACGTTTTAGGCAGCAAATATACGAGCATTGTTATGCAATAAAGAAGAAAGACTTTAACAATGCCTTAGCCAAGCACTGCACTGAATTTCCTGCACACACCTTTAGGTTCACAGTTTTACAACAGAGAATTGAGAATATTCGAGGGGGTCCTTGGCAGATTTTGCTCGAAGTAGACGAACTGAAGTGGCAAGTGCGAATGAGGGCTCACATGCCCCCAGGGATTAATGATAGTATTTCCATTAAAAGTCTGTTAAAACTTCTAACTTTGAATAGATAAAAATTGAACACAATATAAACATATAAAGTTTTTGTATATAATAGCTTAACCAGGATTTAAAGGTTTGTTAATGCAGCGTTTGTGTAATTAGGTATTTTTTAGTCCTTCTATTTACACAATGGAGAACCAGGCAATTCATAAGTACTTTTATGAATTTAACCTGTTTAGTATGAATTTCATTTAGTATTTTAAGTAGAGTATGTTGTTATTAAATTTGTATAATTTAGTTTTTAACATGTACACATATCAAGGTGTGTTTTTAACATAAGATGAGATAGGACTGTACATTGTTTTGTTTATTATTTTTTTCTGTTTTATAAGTTAATGAGTTATAACTTGTTACATAAAAGTAGGCTGCGATAATATGTTGTTATGGTTACTAACAACACTGCTTAATGGATGACCACTAACTTGACTAGATAAAAGGCATTGGTTTATCATATTTTAACTGTTTGTCTGAAGAAGGCTAGGCATTGCCCTAGCTGAAAGTGTAAATTACAATAAATAGCACTAACTCTTTTTGGCCGACTTTTATTGTGTTACGTTCCAGTTCAACAGATCTCCTAAAAGAGCTAGGAGATTCTCTACAGGGTAACATTTCTGATGCCATGGCACAGAAGGTCAATGTACAGATGCCTACCCTAAATTCCCTTACCAACTCCTCCATGAGGCTGATCTCATATGCAGCTGACGAAGCGAGTAGAGCTGCGGGTTCCGGAGTCTGTCTTAGGAGACACTGCTGGATGCGCCTGTGCAATTTCGCGGAGGCCATCAAGTCTACGTTCACCAGTGCCCCATTTGATGGTTCATCGTTGTTCGGAACCAAGGTGAAGGACACTCTCATTAGGTGCAAGTAGGAAGGAAAAACCCTGCCTGTTGTGGGAGTCCGTTTTTCCATGCCTTCTAGACCTAACCCCAAGGGGACAGAAGGGTGGGAAAATGTGGTTCAGGAAGTTGCAGAGGTTTTTTCAGGGTGCATAAAGTGATTTCCCCCTCCGGAGGCAGGGGAGGGGGTGGAAATTCAGGTAGACGCCACCCTAGAGGCAGAGGGGGCCCACATAACCAGGGGGACCGTGATTCCTTTCATGGTTCTCTCTACCAGCGCTCCTGAAGGGAGGTCCGACTGTGCGTCTCTGGAGCTGGTCGGGGGTCGCATTTCTTTATACCCAGAAGCCTGGCAAAAAGTCATTGAAGATGAGTAGGTATTAAAGATAATTTCCAGAGGTTATCATATCCCCTTCTCTTCTCCTCCCCCGCCATCCAAAAGAATCCAGACGTCCCACCAGGTCACAGGGATTCCACAACTTTAGAAACAGTTTCTTTCAAAGGGAGCAATCCAACCTGTCCTCGCAGACCAAGTAGAATTAGAGACATACTCCAGATTCCTTTTGGTGCTGAAACGAACAGGGGACCTGAGACCCATCTTGGATCTCAGCCGACTTGAACCTTCATGCACAAAAGACCAAGTTCCACATGGTTACCTTACAGTCAATACTCCCTCTGTTAGGGAAAGATGTGTGGATGTGCTCCATCGACCTCAAAGATGCTTACTGCCATATCAAGATGGACAGGGCATCGAGAAGTCATTTACACTTTTGGCTGGGAAAAAGTCATTTTCAGTTTCACGCTCTGCCCTTTGGTCTCACCACAGCCCCCAGGGTGTTCACCAAATGCATGGCAGTGGTAACGGCTCACTTGAGACGTCAGGGATTCCAAGTGTTTCCGTACCTGGACGACTGGCTCCTTTCTGCCACCACCAAGCATCTACTGTTACAGACCAGGGACGCCACCATTACACTGTGCCAACGGTTAGGAATTACTCTAAATTGGAATAAATCTGCCTTTTTGCCCTCACAGCATGTCACTTTTATCGGCGCCGAACTAGATACAGTGCTCATGATGGTCTTCTTACCAGAAGAGAGAATTCAGGCTCTACAACAGCAGGTCTACGCCTTACTACCATTGAGGAAAGTCAGGGCAAAAGTGGTCCTGAGGTTATTAGGGACCATGGCAGCCACAATCATGCTAATTCCCCTTGCCAGACTACACATGAGGGTTCTTCAGTGGCTCACGGTTGGCCCTCCAGTCTTCTCTACGCCTTTCCACCGTTACCTCTGATATCAAAGGTCATTCAGAAAGCACAGTCTGTGGGGAGCAAAATGATCCTCATTGCCCCACACTGGCTTCGTCAGATTTGGTTTCCCTTCCTTCAACCCTATCTAATAGACAAGCCCTGGATTCTGGACCCAGTTCCAGATCTGCTGACTCATATGTCAGGACAGTTCCATCCCTCCATCCAGACCCTCAGGTTGACAGCTTGGCTGCTCCAATTCCGTCCTTAGTCAGGCTTCATGATTTTTCCCCAGAAGTGGTCCATATTCTATCATCTTCCCAGAAGCCTTCTACCAGGAAGATTTATTCCAGTAAGTGGAAGAGATTTTCTGTTTGGGCCCGTGAGAGACATATTGATCCTTATACAGTGCCTATTTCGGCAATATTGGAATTTCTGCCTCAGCTGTTTAGTCAAGGTTCAGCTGCAGCAACCATTAAAGTGCAATTGGCAGCAGTTTCTACTTTTCACGTTGCTAATGAGCCCAACCTTATGGCTCATAGGCTTTGTAGGGCTTTTATGAGAGGGACATTGTTACTCCGACCTCCAGTCTTTGATCCAGTGATGCCATGGGACCTCAATTTTGTACTACAGAAGCTCACCTCAACTCCCTTTGAGCCCGCAGCTATGTATGACAAATTCTTGTCGTGGAAGAAAGTATTCTTGGTAGCCATAACTTCTGCTAGGCGGGTCTCTGAACACCAAGCATTATCGAGTAGACCACCTTATTTGGTGTTTCACAAAGATAGGGTCTCCTTAAGAACCAACCCTTCCTTTGTTCCAAAGGTTGCCTCTGTTGTCAATATCAGCCAATCCATTGAGTTGCCTGTGTTTTTTCCTGAATTCTCCAACAAGGCAGAATTTAAGTTTCATCAGTTGGATGTTCACAGACAATTAAGTTTCTATTTACATAGGACGAAGAATTTCAGGAAATCAGATCAAATGTTTGTCTCGTTTTCAGACACTAGACCTGGGGTTCCGGTTTCTAAGGTAACCTTGTCTCGCTGAATCTCCGATTGCATCTCATTTATTTATGCTTCCAATGCAAAGAATTACGCTTTAAATTGAAGGCTCATTCTACACGATCTGTGGCTACCTCAACTGCATTTCAGACTAGGATGTCTATGGATGATATTTG